>NC_058519.1:610465386-610485386 GCF_904849725.1 Hordeum vulgare subsp. vulgare | reverse complement strand
GCAAATGCAACAAAGCACCTAGCCATGCATGACACTTCAACATCAAAGATCAATCTTGCTTTGAAAGCCAAGCATGAGTATGACGAAGAAGAAAGTGAAGAAGAAGAAGGTGATGAGGACTGTCAAGATGGTGATGATGTTGACTCTGATGAAAGCCCATCGTTTGAGGACATCGCTCTCTTTGTGAAGAAGTTCAGTGCAGGGAAGTTCAAGGGAAGATTCCCAAAGAAGAAGGTAAGTAAATGCTATAACTGTGAGGAAACCAACCACTTCTCCAACGACTGCCCTTATGAGAAGAGAGAAGACAAACCAAGGTTTCCAAAGACCTTTGTAAAGAAGAAGTTGCCAAACCCTATGAACTCCAAGTCCAAGAGGACAGATGGAAGAGCAATGGTTGCACAAGAAGAATCAGATCCAAAAGATGTTGGTGGAGTTGCCGGAGTAGCTCAAGATACACACAGTACCTTGAGGCTAGTCAACAAAAGTGGTGATGTTGTTCACTACAACTACATGAAGGACTACAAGGGCAACACTCACAAGTGTTTTATGGCAAAGACTGCCATGGGAGATGGGGAAGACCAAAGCTCCCATGATAAGGTTAAGGTAACCTCACGGTTAAACTCTTTCAGTCTAGTTTCTACCCCTTCTGATGAGTATGTTGATGCGGAAGATCATTATGAGGATAATGATTTAGATCATCCCATGTTTGCTAAAATGAACAAATTTATGTGCTCTCTTAAAGGAAAGAAGCTCACTATGTTTCGCATACTTATGGAAATGGTGAGTAAGCACACCAATACCATCAAGGAACTCGAAACCCTCGTCACTGAGGAGAAGGAGAGAAATGAACTCCTCGAGCAGAAAGTCCTTTATGAGCAAGCACAAAATGATGCATTATGTTCAAAAGTAGGTGAAAACCTTGATAAACATGCTAATGATCTTGCCTCCTTGAAAAAGGCTGAAAATGTGTGCAGAGAATTACTAAATGATAAAGACCGACTTGTGAACTCTCATGCTTCTCTTTCTAAGGACTGTGAGCGTCTATCCTTGTCTCTCAAAGACAAGGAAGAGAAACTCACTATTCTTACAAAGAGCTTTGAGGCACTTAAGGTCACTTATCTTGACACTCTAGCTAAGGCCTACTCCTCACCTATTATCAATGTTGATACCTGCACTACTAACCCTAGTAGTGAACTGACATCTATCCTTGAGGAAAACTGTTCGTTAAGGGCACAGCTAGACAGAGGTCTCATGACATGTGCACAAGGACAAAAGACTCTCAATGAGATCTTAAGTCGACACAATGGAGGTTTCGCCAAGGAAGGGCTTGGGTTCAACCCAAGCACTGCCAAGAAAAGTGCATCTCCTCTCAAGTGTACCACTCCTCTTAAGGAAATATTTGTACCAGAGGGACACACGGAGAAAGGTAAGGTTGTGAGTGGATCGGCCACTAGTGGTTCGTCTACTCACAACAAGACAACCGAATTCATGCCGCCATCCTATGTACTACGCAAATCAAAGGAAGGAGAGGTCTATGCTAAATTCGTTGGTCCCCGTAATGCATTTCGATTCTATGCTATTTGGGTCCCTAAGACTGTTGTAACTAATGTGAAAGGCCCCATGACAAAATGGGTACCTCAAACCAAGTCTTAATTCTTTACAGGGTGTTTTCTCCTGTGGAGAAAAATGGGTGATCGACAGTGGATGCATCAATCATATGACTGGAGATAGTAACTTGCTCTATGACTTCATGCAAGCCATTCGACCATACATGAGCATTGTATTTGGTGGAGGGTCGAAAGGGCAGGTAATTGGGTTGGGCAAGGTGGCAATCACTAATGACATGTCTATTGCAAATGTCATGCTTGTCCAATCTCTTCAATATCATTTACTTTCAGTTCGCCAATTGGCTTCCGTCGGTTATGACACACTATTTGGACTAACGGATGTGAAAGTCTTTAAGAGAGACACTCTTGAAGTGGCTTTTGTTGGAGAGTTGGATGGCATCCTTTACACGGTTGATTTTTCGAAAAAGAGCACTTTCCATACAACTTTTCTAATGGCCAAGGCCGACATGGGATGGCTGTGGCATCGCCGGCTCGCCCATGTTGGCATGAAAAATCTTCAAAATCTCTTAAACGGTAATCACATTCTTTGTAACATCCCAAAATTATAAATTTTGGAATGTTAATATAATTATTAGATTGATTGTTTCTTTGTTTGCTTGAGTGATTGAAACTTGTGTGAAATTTGAAACTTTTCAAAAACTTTTGAATGAGAGGGAATAAAATGACTTTCCCCTTCTCCGGTGAATTCAAATTCAATCTTTTAAAAGCAAAGAGAGAAGATGACATGACTTCTTCAACTATAAATAATTTGAACAGTGATATTTGCATTTGAATTCTTTGCATTTCTATTCGTTTTATTCGTGCAAGAAATGTCGGGAAATACATTCTAGAGAGGAGGAACATGACCCTCAAACCCACGAGCATTTTGAAAGTTATTTGAACCCTAAAACTTAGAGGGTCATTTGAAAAGTATTTGCAAAAGAAAATAAACCTTTTAGGCAATTTTGTGAAAATAATTTTTTCTGAAGTTTTTATTTTTTCCGTGGAAAAAATGCCCATCATTTATATTTTATTTTTCGGATAATTTTAGTATATAGAAACTCTTTATTCCGAATTGATTTGATTTCCCTTTTATCGTTTTAGTTTCCTAGTTTTTAAAATAGGAAAGGAATCACTTTTAAATGGAAATAAGAGCTGGCCCAATTAAGAGCTTTCCTATTTTGGCCCAACAGGAGATCTTCTCCTACCTCTCCTCTCCCTCACGTCACAGAACTTTCCTAGCCATGGACAGGGAGATCTTCACCTCCGGGATTCGCGAAGCATCTTCCCTCCCAGCACCTCCCGTTGCCTCTATAAGAACCCCCCTGGCCTCCTCGTTCCATTCCCGTTGAAACCACCCCCTCTCCTCGCCTCTAGCTCGCGCGCCACCTCGCCGGAGTCGGCAACAGAGAGCTCACCGTGATCCTCCACATCGCCCCTGCACCCCTCCCCTACCTCACTGCAGCCCTCCCCTCCCTGCCGAGCCCTCCCCACCCCTTCGCCCCCCTCCACCGTCGCCCCTCCCCCATCCCGTCGCCCTGCAAGCCTCGCCCCTCCCTGGAACCAGCGAGCAGGAGCACCGCCAGCAGCTTTCCTGTCGGCACCCCCTGCAGATCACTCCCCCTCGCCACCCCCCCTGGAGCCTCACCGCGACCCTCCACCGGCCCCTTCCCCACCCTCTCCGGCCACCCCCCCACGCCGGAGCGGCTCCCCGTGCCAGCCACCTCGCCGGAGCAGCCACTGCTACTCCCAGCCATGGTAACTCTCCCTCCTCCTGTTTGTTTTTTCTTCTTTTCTTGGTTAGCCCTTAGATCTATATTCTACGGTGTAGATTAGAGTAGGATAGCCCTTCGGTTTTTCAACAAAAAGCGCGCTGGTTTTTAGTTCACTTAACTGTTAGCCAGTAGTTTTTGTTAGCTCACGCCGTTTGCTCCTAACGTTAGCAACATACACCTCCTTCGCCATAAATCCAATGATGTTGATTCTTTATCCAGTAGCTCACAAATTTCCTGTAGTTTTTAAAAACATATAATTTGTCTATGTTCGAAATTTTCAAATATAAGTTGTATCAGATTTAGTTTAAACCTTGTTTTGCTTATTCCAGGAGTTTAAAAATAGCTTTTAATTTTATTCTTTTTGCTACTCATCACTAGTGATCTTATTTATCAGTGGTAAAAATTTCAGATTTGTTTGAGTATTTTAGTTCACTGTTTCTTGTGAAACAATTTCTGTTTCACCTCTTTTAGGATTTCGACTAATTCCTTTTCTATCTTTGTTTTAAAATATTTTATTTATTATTTCAGAAACATTATTGTTTTCTTTATCTTAGTTAAACAGTAGTTTTGCAACAAGTTTTTATTTTATTTTTATTTGTTATCATGAAATCAATTCTAGTTCCTTAGTAACTTGCAATTGGTTTCCCCACTGTTTCAAATCCCGTTTGGGAATACTTTCAAATAGTTTTGTGAAAAATACTTTATTTTATCTTAGTTAAACTTATATCTTAGTTCCTTGTTATTATTTTCTGTTAGACAAAAACTATTTAGTGTTTGACGTAGTAGAAGACTCCCTAGTCTTATTTGAAGTTTCTTTCAGATTCTTATTCGCTCTCTCTTTTGTTTTGATTGCTAGAATGATTGCTAGTATGAGTGCTTATGTGAATGATATGTTTGTTATATAGATTTCATCGGAGAGTGACGAGTAGTCTATCAAGTTATTTCTCGAGAAATTCTTCTTCGTCAACATCACCAGGCAAGTCACTTTGATCATACTATCACCTATGTTTTATGCATCGTAGTTCTACCATCCTATGCCCAATTGCATGCTGCTTAGGTACTTGGAAATTTTAGTATAGATTGTAGTATCATGTGATAGGCACACAACCACCCCGATACTTGGCCTCGGGACGACAAATTTTATATTGCTATGCTTGAGTAGACGGGAATTCGGTTGAGTGCATAACACGAGTGATGCGAGGTTTGCGAGGTTGATTAAATATTCAAGACCGGTTAAGATAAGATTTTCAAGACCTCGGACGAAATGCAACTCTGGGTGAAGGACGGTTGATCGGCTCCCTGGAGAACCCAGTGGATGACCCGGGATGCTGGGGACGGCCATGACATCCTGCGGAAAGCTTCACCCAGGCTCAAAGAGACGGACGGATATTTTCAAGACCCAAGGCTTACCTGCACAGCCACAAGTCATTATGGGCTCTGGCTTGGTTGGACAACGCGGCGACTCTGGACAGGCGGTGCTAGCAGATGTAGAAGAACGGTAGGAATGGATGGGCACCGACAGGGATTCAGAGGGACCCGTTGAAAGACCATGTTTTGATCATCCGGTCTTCAAACCCCCTGAAGTGCGAGGACATACACGGAGGCGATCAAATCTTGTGGGGAACGTGTGCAAAACTCTGCAGAGAACTCAAACCTAATCGATTAGCCGTGTCCACGGTCATGGACAACTTGAGCGAAAGGAACTGAAGTTACTTGGATTTCTCAACACCATTAAATATATTTGATGTGGGAATTATTGACAACTCGGGTACGAGAATTGGTTGGCGGAACCATCTCGTTAACAACCAACTATGTAGTAACATTTTGCTTTTAGCCCTCTCTTGATGTAGGAGAAAATTTGCTTTACGCTAAAAACTTATAGCCCCACTTGCAATATATGCATTTAGTATAGATGATTACTTTTCACCCCTCTCTTATGTGACTTGCCGGCATATTCAATATGCTGACCTACACGGCTGCAACGTCTTATGTTGCAGATATTTTCTTCGACGAGTAAGAGTATGATTCAGGGTTACGGTCTACACTCAACTTGCCGTTGGTGTTTATTGGGACTCCACTCCCTTTACCGCTTCCGCTGAGATATTTAAGGTATATATCAGTTTTACGCTATTTTACATGTGATTGCACTTTGATATATACATTGATGTACTGTGTGTGCCAGCATACGGATCCAGGGATGGCACAGAAACACAGAGGCTTGACTCTTCTTGAGTCGGGTCGCTACAGAAATGGTATCAGAGCACATGTTGACTGTAGGACGTGACCCTAGAAACTGGAAATTTCTTAGAGAAGAATCTCTCAAAAAAAATTTATTTTCAAGAACACCTTTTACTTGTCATCTTTTCCGATTTCATAAAACGTTCTCTCTCACCTCAAATAGTTAGACAATGCCCTTTCCCTTTTGACCACATGAAGGATCAACTGACTCCCACGTCAAAGTAAAGAGGATATCACCATGCAATTGAAGAATTGAAGCTACACCCATTGAAAACTCTCAAGACCCGAAGAACTCAAAGTCCCTGAAGTGTTCGAATAATTATATGACCGTTAGAAGTCCAAACCCCTTTTATGTACCCACGTTAGATACGATGAATTGTGAGCCGTCATTGGTGTGTGTTTTCCGACGGCCACAAATAAAACCCGTTCTCAAAAATATTGTGTGTATTATGTGTATCTCCTTCCTCTCTCTTACCCGTCTCATCCCTAAAACCTCAACCCTACCAGATGGAGTATGAAGCTGGACTTATAGTCTCTCGACCAATGACCCAGCTGGAGGCGGATATATGGATTCAACACATGGAGAACCACTTCGGGAGCAACTTGATCTCAAGGAAGTATGAAGTGGAACACGCTCTTCAGTACTTTACACAAAGTGTTGTAATCTGGTGGAAAATGCATCATGCCATACAAGGATTTAGTGGAGCAGAAACTTGGGACGAATTCAAGAAGACTCTGTTAAGATCCCGACTTATTCAGAAGTGCTATGACAATCCGAAGGAGAAGACTTGTGCATGCAAGATCTATGGAGAAATAGGACACACCCAGGAAGAACACAAGGATGGATGCACTCATTGTGATGAAAATCAATCATCAGAGGAATGCCCAACTAGTCAGGTGACTTGTTTCTTGTGTGAAGGAACCACCCACTACCCAGCTCAATGTCACATTTACCCCAAGGTGCAACAAGTTGTCAAGCATCAGAAAGATGTAATGAAGGAAACCCTCAAGAAGAAGATTCTAGAAGAACCGGTGATGAACGAAAATATTGAAGACCCTGATGGACAAGGTTTGACCAGATTTTTCTCCAATGCATGCTACTCATGTGGAGAAGAAGGACATTATTCATAGGATTGCACGAAGAGAAGCCAAGAGTATCTGGAAAACTTCCCGACGGAGAAAGTGGAGTTTGATCCACTTGAAATAGAAGAATTGGCCAAAATAAAGGAGTCCGGAAAGAAGAAAAAGTACCCTCGGAAGAGCCAAATCTCTGCAGACATAGACCTGAGTCATGTCAGATGTTACAAGTGTATGAAATTTGGCCACCACAAATACATGTGCTCAGGAAGGAAGCCGGGAACCCAAGGAGCAAAGGCAACCACTAAGACGTCTCGAGACTTGTCAGAAATTATTTGCTTTTGTTGCAAGGAAGCGGGACATTTTGCGAGCGATTGTCCACAAAGGAAGAAAGCTAGAATGGAGTAGTTAAGTTTTGACCATGGCAATAAGTGTAATCCGAAGCACTCCTGTTTTTCATAAGATCATGGAGTGAAATTTTTGTAACAGAAGTCCCTGAGATTGTAATAACATCATGAATAACTGGAATTTATTGTCCCATGATTGTCTATGTTGAACTGTATGTGTTGTTTCTCTTCGAGCAAAGATCTCTGAACAATTATGAGGATATGAGAAAGTATGGTCTATGCATGCATGAGTACAATTCATTTAAGTGTGGTAGTAATCGGTAAACCCACAGGATCCACTTAGTAGGAATGTACCATGATTACCAAGGAGACATATACATTCCTCTGAGTACCTATTTACTGACACCTGCAGATGGCAACTCTCTACGAGTCATTCCTCAAGGGCCCAGAAACGATCATGACCCTGACCAGTGATCATGATTACCCGAAAATCCTGAAGGACATGATGAAGCACATTCACCTTGAAGGAGATGCAGTCTACAAAGGCTACCCATTCTTGGAAAATGGAGTGGAACTTTGGTACGTGGAAGTACACCTCCACCATGTGAAAGGAGTTTGTCCAAAGACTATGGGGCAATACTTTTTCATTTCATGTGTACCATGAGCAACTTTCTTTGATGCTGTTCGTGAAGCTGCCATGGAAGCCATACGTCAGATCGGAGAAATCCTTGAAGCAAGACTCCGTCATACCCAGGAATACCTGAGTGAAGTACGTGCGGAGATGAAGCTAATGGCCACCATGATGAAGCAAAAGATGGATGATTTCAAGGAGCACCTCGGAAAGTTCGAGTGGAACTAAAGTACCTTCAAGAGAGATAGATGAATAAAGCTGGCAGAAATGCTCGACCATACCGAACAATGTGGATGGCAGCATTTGTAATCGAGTACTTTTGAATTGGAGTTTTTGATAAGAAATTAAGGATGTAATAAAGGATCGATTATGAAATGAATATGATTTATGGAAGAAGCTATGATGGATCAGCAAACGTTTTCTTAGGAGCCTACGAAAGCCAAAGAGTTGTGAAGATACGATAGATGTTTCGTTCAGCTTGCAGAACCAATGGATTATCCGAACTTCGTTCGTGGACAAGAGAAATTTTGCAAACGCTTGTGAGGATGCCCAAGTGTTAGAATGCGAGATTCACTAAACCTTATACAAAGAAATGATTTGGGTGCGGAATGGATTGATCACCATGACGACTTACTCTTATCATTTATCTTGCTATTCGGAATGGTAAATCTGAGAGACTTACCCATATAGAGAGACGACGTTCTTTGAAGCTTTTGTTTAAGCCTTAGAATGGTATGATGAAAGCCCATGTACATGGCATTTGTTGTCACGCGTAGGAAATTTTACGGTGAGGATGAAGACAAGACCCCTCTCTCTGCAGGATAACCACAAATGGTAGACCACCACGAGAACCATCGATATGTTATTTAGAATTGACCACGAGACTGTCAGTTAAGAAGACCCAGTGACGGAAGAAGCTTATATCAACGGGAGAGCATCACCAAAGGATTTAATATGAAGACTGTGCGATGTCAGTTGCCAAAACCCTAGAGGATCGTTAAAGCATTTTGAGGGACCAGTATCTCCCATTTTAAGTGTGGTAGCATCCCACCTTGCCGGAGATTGGAATTGTTAGAAGACCCCCAAACCCTAACCTTTCTTTCTAGCCTCTTCGAATCTCGAGGACGAGATTCATTTTAAGTGTGGTAGTTTGTAACATCCCAAAATTATTAATTTTGGAATGTTAATATAATTATTAGATTGTTTGTTTGTTTGTTTGCTTGATTGATTGAAACTTGTGTGAAATTTGAAACTTTTCAAAAACTTTTAAATGAGAGGGAATAAAATGACTTTCCCCTTCTCCGGTGAATTCAAATTCAATCTTCTAAAAGCAAAGAGAGAAGATGACATGACTTCTTCAACTATAAATAATTTGAACGGAGATATTTGCATTTGAATTCTTTTGCATTTCTATTCGTTTTCTTCGTGCAAGAAATGCCGGGAAATACATTCTAGAGAGGAGGAACATGACCCTCAAACCCACGGGCATTTTGAAAGTTATTTGAACCCTAAAACTTAGAGGGTCATTTGAAAATTATTTGCAAAAGAAAATAAACCTTTTAGGAAATTTTGTGAAAATAATTTTTTCTGAAGTTTTTATTTTTGCCGTGGAAAAAATGCCCATCATTTATATTTTATTTTTCTGATAATTTTAGTATATAGAAACTCTTTATTCCGAATTGATTTGATTTCCCTTTTATCGTTTTAGTTTCCTAGTTTTGAAAATAGGAAAGGAATCACTTTTAAATGGAAATAAGAGCTCGCCCAATTAAGAGCTTTCCTATTTTGGCCCAACAGGAGATCTTCTCCTACCTCTCCTCTCCCTCATGTCACAGAACTTTCCTAGCCATGGACAGGGAGATCTTCACCTCCGGGATTCGCGAAGCACCTTCCCTCCCAGCGCCTGTCGTCGCCTCTATAAGAACCCCCATGGCCTCCTCGTTCCATTCCCGTTGAAACCACCCCCTCTCCTCGCCTCTAGCTCACACGCCACCTCGCCGGAGTCGGCAACAGAGAGCTCACCGTGCTCCTCCACATCGCCCCTGCACCCCTCCCCTACCTCGCTGCAGCCCTCCCCTCCCTGCCGAGCCCTCCCCACCCCTTCGGCCCCCCCTCCACCGCCGCCCCTCCCCACCCCGTCGCCCTGCAAGCCTCACCCCTCCCTGGAACCAGCGAGCAGGAGACCCCCAGCAGCTTTCCCGTCGGCACCCCCTGTAGATCACTCCCCCTCGCCACCCCCCCTGGAGCCTCACCGCGACCCTCCACCGGCCCCTTCCCCACCCTCGCCGGCCACCCCCCCACGCCGGAGCGGCTCCCCGTGCCAGCCACCTCGCCGGAGCAGCCACTGCTACTCCCAGCCACGGTAACTCCCCCTCCTCCTGTTTTTTTTTTCTTTTCTTGGTTAGCCCTTAGATCTATATTCCAGAGTGTAGATTAGAGTAGGATACCCCTTCGGTTTTTCAACAAAAAGCGCGTTGGTTTTTAGTTCACTTAACTGTTAGCCAGTAGTTTTTGTTAGCTCACGGCCGTTTGCTCCTAACGTTAGCAACATACACCTCCTTAGCCAATCAGAGAGCACCACGTGTACACCCTGTCCGTTAGTTGGATTTTTCTTTTTTCTGTTTAATTCCAAAAACAGAAAAGTTCCAATCTTGTTTAGCCCATAACTTTTGATCCATAAGTCCAATGATGTTGATTCTTTTTCCAGTAGCTCACAAATTGCCTGTAGTTTTGAAAAACATATAATGTGTCTATGTTTGAAATTTTCAAATATAAGTTGGATCAGATTTAGTTTAAACCTTGTTTTGCTTATTCCAGGAGTTTAAAAATAGCTTTTAATTTTATTCTTTTTGCTACTGATCACTAGTGATCTTATTTATCAGTGGTAAAAATTTCAGATTTGTTTGATTATTTTAGTTCACTGTTTCTTGTGAAACAATTTCTGTTTCAACTCTTTTAGGATTTCGGCTAATTCCTTTTCTATCTTTGTTTTAAAATATTTTCTTTATTATTTCAGAAACATTATTGTTTTGTTTATGTTAGTTAAACAGTATTTTTGCAACAAGTTTTTATTTTATTTTTATTTGTTATCATGAAATCAATTCTAGTTCCTTAGTAACTTACAATTGGTTTCCCACTGTTTCAAATCCCGTTTGGGAATACTTTCAAATAATTTTGTGAAAAATACTTTATTTTATCTTAGTTAAACTTATATCTTAGTTCCTTGTTATTATTTTCTGTTAGACAAAAACTTTTAGTGTTTGACGTAGTAGAAGACTCCCTAGTCTTATTTGAAGTTTCTTTCGGATTCTTATTCGCTCTCTCTTTTGTTTTGATTGCTAGAATGATTGCTAGTATGAGTGCTTATGTGAATGATATGTTTGTTATATAGATTTCATCGGAGAGTGACGAGTAGTCTATCAAGTTATTTCTCGAGAAATTCTTCTTCGTCAACATCACCAGGCAAGTCACTTTGATCATACTATCACCTATGTTCTAAGCATCGTAGTTCTACCATCCTATGCCCAATTGCATGCTGCTTAGGTACTTGGAAATTTTAGTATAGATTGTAGTAACATGTGGTAGGCACACAATCACCCCGATACTTGGCCCCGGGACGACAAATTTTATATTGCTATGCTTGAGTAGACGGGAATTCGGTTGAGTGCATAACACGAGTGATGCGAGGTTGATTAAATATTCAAGACCGGTTAAGACAAGATTTTCAAGACCTCGGACGAAATGCAACTCTGGGTGAAGGACGGTTGATCGGCTCCCTGGAGAACCCAGTGGATGACCCGGGATGCTGTGGACGGCCATGACATCCTGCGGAAAGCTTCACCCAGGCTCAAAGAGACGGACGGATATTTTCAAGACCCAAGGCTTACCTGCACAGCCACAAGTCATTATGGGCTCTGCCTTGGTTGGACAACGTGGCGACTCTGGACAGGCGGTGCTAGCAGATGTAGAAGAACGGTAGGAATGGATGGGCACCGACAGGGATTCAGAGGGACCCGTTGAAAGACCATGTTTTGATCATCCGGTCTTCAAACCCCCTGAAGTGTGAGGACATACACGGAGGCGATCAAATCTTGTGGGGAACGTGTGCAAAACTCTGCAGAGTACTCAAACCTAATCGATTAGCCGTGTCCACGGTCATGGACAACTTGAGCCAAAGGAACTGAAGTTATCTGGATTTCTCAACACCATTAAATATATTTGATGTGGAAATTATTGACAACACGGGTACGAGAATTGGTTGGCAGAACCATCTCGTTAACAACCAACTATGTAGTAACATTTTGCTTTTAGCCCTCTCTTGATGTAGGAGAAAATTTTCTTTACGCTAAAAACTTATAGCCCCACTTGCCATATATGCATTTAGTATAGATGATTACTTTTCACCCCTCTCTTATGTGACTTGCCGGCATATTCAATATGCTGACCTACACGGCTGCAACGTCTTATGTTGTAGATATTTTCTTCAACGAGTAAGAGTACGATTCAGGGTTACGGTCTACACTCAACTTGCCGTTGGTGTTTATTGGGACTCCACTCCCTTGACCGCTTCCGCTGAGATATTTAAGGTATATATCAGTTTTACGCTATTTTACATGTGATTGCACTTTGATATATACATTGATGTATTGTGTGTGCCAGCATACTGATCCAGGGATGGCACAGAAACACAGAGGCTTGACTCGTCTTGAGTCGGGTCGCTACGTTCTTGGACTAACAAATGTATCTTTTAAGAAAGATCGTGTGTGGAGTGCATGCATAGCTGGGAAACAACATCAATCAAGACATCCACCCAAGAACGTTGTATCCACTTCGAGGCCGTTAGAGCTCCTTCATGTGGATCTATTTGGGCCTCCTTCATGGGCAAGTCTTGGAGGGAAAAAGTATGGCCTAGTCATTGTTGATGATTACTCAAGATATACATGGGTGTTCTTTCTCACGTCCAAGGATGAGACGAAGGTCACTTTCATTGACTTTGCCAAACAAGCCCAGCGGAAGTTTGACAAGGACATCAAGGCAGTAAGAAGTGATAATGGCTCTGAGTTCAAGACCTACACCCTAGAAGAATTTCTTAGTGATGAGGGGATTGAACATCAGTACTCCGCACCTTACACCCCCAACAAAATGGTGTGGCATTGAGGAAGAACCGGACACTTGTGGAAATGGCAAGGTCCATGTTAGATGAATACAAGTCACCACATAGCTTTTGGGCTGAGGCCGTCAACACAGCATGTCATGCATCAAACCTGCTCTTCCTCCGATCAATATTGGAGAAAACTCCATATGAGCTCCTAACTGGGAACAAGCCCAATGTGAAGTACTTTCGTGTGTTTGGATGCAAATGCTTCATCCTCAACAAACGGGAACGGTTAGGGAAATTTCAATCCAAAAAAACTGAGGGGATTTTTGTTGGCTATGGGTCAAACTCTCATGCCTACAGAGTCTACAACAAATCCACTGGATGTGTTATAGAAACCTGTGACGTGACGTTTGATGAATTTAACCGCTCCCATGGGGAGCAAGTTGATCTAAATGATGCAGGTGAAGAAGACTCCCCACAAGACATCTTAAACATGGGTGTAGGTGCACTTCTGCCTATGGAACAAAGACCCCACGATGATGATGAAGATGATGAGAACATCTCGCATCCTCAAGAAAGTTCACTGCCCGTACCTCCACAAGATATTAGCACACACATCATGCCAGTTGTTGAGGATCAAGTGGGAGAACATGTCTCTCACCCTCATGACACTCAAGAACAAGTTGATCTTCAAGAGGTAGACCAAAGTATGGGTATGCTTGATGATGAACCTCAACAGGTGCAACGCGAAGAGGAATATCTTCCTCCGCACATAAATGACCCATATGTTGAGGACGTTGATGATGGAAACGAAGTTGAACCTCGTGAAACCTTGACCTCCATCATGCCACGTGTGGCCGGTCGTGTTGATATTGATCAAATCCTCACAGGAGTGTCGGAAGGTAGAGTGACTCGTAAACAATTAACAAACTTTTGTGCTCACTTTTCGTTTGTCTCTAGTACCGTGCCACACAGGGTTCATGATGCATTATGTGAAAATGACTGGCTACTTGCTATGCAAGAGGAGCTAAATAGTTTTACACGCAACGAAGTATGGTCAATGGTAGAACGACCAACTGAGGAACATAATGTCATTGGAACTAAATGGATTTTCAAGAACAAGGAAGATGAGAACGGGACTGTCCTACGAAACAAGGCAAGGTTAGTAGCACAGGGGTACTCCCAAGTTGAAGGTTTGGACTTTGGTGGAACTTTCGCCCCTGTTGCTCGTCTTGAGTCCATTCGCATTTTATTGGCCTATGCTGCTTTCAATGGTTTTACCTTGCATCAAATGGATGTGAAAACTGCTTTTCTTAACTGTCCTCTACAAGAAGAGGTATATGTATCACAACCACCTGGGCTTGTTGACCCTCATCACAAATACCATGTATATAAACTTCACAGGGCATTTTATGGTCTGAAACAAGCACCCCGTGCTTGGTACGATCATCTTAAGAAGTTCCTACTCGATGATGGCTTTGTGGTGGGGGTGATCGATCCCACTCTTTTTACTAAGAGGGAAAATGGTGATTTGATCTTATGCCAAATCTATGTAGATGACATCATTTTTGGTTCTCCTAACATCCATTTGTGCAAGAAGTTTGCGGCCTCCATGACCAAGACCTTTGAGATGTCACTCAACACGGACTTGAAGTTCTTTCTTGGTTTTCAAATACAACAATTTCAAGAAGGGATTTTCTTGTCTCAAACTAAGTACCTCAAGGACATTCTTGAGAAATTTGATAGGACAAATGCTAAACCAATGAAGACACCCATGGCCACCGATGTAGTTCTAAATGAAGACTCAAACGGTATTCCTTTTGACCCATCTACTTATCGCTCCATGATTGGTTCGCTGCTTTATCTTGGCGCATCTAGACTGGACATCATGTTAAGTGTAGGAATATGTGCTAGATTTCAAGCTTCCCCTATGGAAAGCCATCACACGGCGGTTAAGCATATTCTTAGATACCTTGTTCACACCCCAAAGTTAGGCTTATGGTACCCTAAGGATGCAAAGTTTGATCTTATTGGGTATTCTGATGCGGATTGGGCCGGTGATAATGTGGGACGGAAATCCACTTCCGGTGCATGTCAGTTTCTTGGACGCTCGTTGGTAAGTTGGTCCTCGAAGAAGCAGAACTGTGTTTCTCTCTCCACGGCCGAGGCCGAATATATTGCAGCCGCAAGCTGTGCTACTCAATTGCTATGGATGAGGCAAACACTGAAGGATTATGGTATCACGTATCGACACGTTCCTCTTCTCTGTGATAATGAAAATGACATAAAGATCTCCGTGAACCCCATTGATCACCCTCGCACAAAACATATTATCATTAGGTATCATTTCTTGAGAGACCATGTGCAAAAGGGTGACATTGATATTACCCATGTGGGTACAAACATGCAGTTAGCCGACATTTTCACCAAGACACTTAGCGGAGCTAGGTTCTGTCAACTTAGGCGTGAACTTGGTATCTTGGAGCTTGACAACATATCTTGAAATCTTGCACACATACATACACTCACATTATGGTTGTGTCTTGATGTGCGCATACATTTAGGGGGAGTCGTAATTCTATGTGTTTTTAAGCTTACAACATACGCACAGATCATCTCATGCATGTAATGCTTCTAGGAAAACAGTGTTCGTATTTTTTTTGTGATACCATGCAAGTCATCATCTTCAAAACAAAAAATTACCAGAACTGGCCTCTGCCTTCTCCTCTCTCTCTCGGACATCCGGCTAATCTCGGACGTCCGGGGGCAGAACAATCTCCGGACGTACGACGCCTCTCGGACGTCCGACGCAGAAAAACTCCTCCGGTCGTCCGACCAGTGTCGGTCGTCCGACGCCTCTCGGACGTCCGACGCCTCGGGGCCTCTATATAAAGCTGGGCGCGGGGCTGGGCTTTTTCCCTAACCCCCAGCGCCCCCTTTTTCCCCAGCCGCCCCCGCCAGCTCCAGGAACTTCTCGAGGAGCCCCTGCCCAGCACCGATCTCCTCGAGATCGGGCCGATCTCCTCCGCGGATCCCCCACTTCTTCCTCCGTACTCTTTGCGGGATCCATCCTCAGGTCGCTCCTCCGTCTCCTTTCGCGTTGGATTTGATTTCTCCCATGTATCTCCATGCTCGTTCCTCATTTGGGGATTTTTCATCCGCATAGGGTTGAGCTTCATGGGCAAGACCAAGCACACCGCTCGGAAGACCGTGGCCGGCTCATCCTCTCGCACCCCTATGAACACGGGGTCGGAATCGGATGAGCCACCCCGTCCCTTCAAACGGACTGCCCGGCGTTCTCTGCCTCGGCGTTCGCCGTCTCCCTCGCCGTCTGATGATGCTGACCCCGACTTCGAGGAGGATCTTGCCGCCGAGGAACTTCCTCAACGCGTCGCTCGAAGGTCCACGTCCAAGCTCGGGACTCGCAGGCGTCCTACATGCCGCAACCGCCTCCTGCCCAGCCTGCAGGTGAAGCTCGCCGCATCTCCTTAGATCCTCCTGCCACGTTAGGTCATGATATCACAAACTTCACCACACTTGGCGCAGCTTCCTATCTTACTTTCGGCCATGACGTAAATCAATACGAGGTCGGCAGTGATTCTACGGATTCATGTTTCCGCACAAACGTCCAGGCGGACATCTTTACCACCGTCATAGTTCCTAAGGGGTTATCTAATCATCTTTTCATTGATGTTGAGCATATTCGCATGCACCCGGCGAAATATCCGGGTGCCATTGAGCTTATTGAGTCATCGGGGCTTGCCTCCCCGTTTGCTTTTCATTGCGACTATAATGCTGCTGCCATTCACCAGTTCTATGCCACATGTCATTTTGGCTCCGACAACACTGTCAGCGGGATCACCTCTGACGTTCGCTTCAAATCCACTTATGCTACTTTTGTTGCCGCACTGGGCTTTCCCCATTCCGGTTATAAAATACATAAGGATGATCCTAACCATGCGCCTAAGACTATTGACGTGTGTGGACACCTAATCAAACCAGTACGTGAGCTTGATGTGGATGAGCGCCTAAAGGACCTTAACCAGGTATCCATCTGGCGCTCACCTTACTTCATTATCTTTCAGTGTGTCATCCGCACCATCTATCCCAAGATGGGTGATAAGGGTTCTTGCAGTGGCTATTGTATCGACATCATGTACCACTTGTTCGAGAACCCCAAGAGCAAAATCAATGTGCCCCATTTCCTATGGCATGAGATTCGGCTTGCTAGCTTTCAGTACAAGCGAGCCTTTCCTCACGCTCCTTTCATCCAGGCACTTATTAACCACGTTGCTGATTTCTCTGTGGCTACCACTCACATGCATCGCAAGTAGGCCATTCCCGCTCACATGGCGGATGACTTTGCTCCCAAGAACGCCTCTTCTTCCTCTACTACCACTCGCCGCACTGCTGCACGGGCCGCCACCCCTTCATCTAGCTCCGCTCCTCTCGGTCGCATTGCCAAATTCCTTGGCAAAGCTCACTCTGCTTTGATGAAGGTTGTCTCCTTTTAGTGTGGTCAAACCCATGATGTGGTTTCCCGCTTAGTTTCCTCCCAGAATGCCCTCAAGGCTCGTCTGAGAGCCTCGGGAGCTCTTGATGTGAGTGATGATGAGGCCCCTCCTGCTGCTCCATCCATTGATTTTGGCATCCCTTCTGGTCCTGAGTGGTCTGAGTTCTTTGACGAGGCTGGGGGCAGTGGTTTGGCTGATGATGCTGATGATGATGGTGCTGAGCTTTGAGTTTGGTTGGTGCTATTGATAGCTCCCTTTTTGGTACTTGGTGCCAAAGGGGGAGTAATGTATCGTAGTTAAAATTTTATTCTCGTCATTTTTTAGTCTTTGGAGATTTAATGTAATGGATAAAACTCACGTATGGCTACTTATGAATGGTTGTGACTTGCTATGATATCATCATAGACTATTATGTCTTGCTCCTTTATTTCTTTGATGATTTATTATCCTTCCATGTTGATCCATTTGGAGCTTCGATTTCTTTATCATGCATATCTTAAGGGGGAGCTCCGTACTTAATATCTCCTAGACTATAATGTATGTTTAATATTTTTGAGACCTATGTATATGTTGTCCTCAACTACCAAAAAGGGGGAGATTGAAAGTGCATGCTATGCCCCTAATCGTCTTTTTGTGTTAATGACAACACATACATAGGAAACTAATCCTATTTGTTGAGTGTATCTCAGGACAGCAAGTACCTTAGTAGATTAAGATTTATGTGCCAAAGGTTGCCTGAAAAGATTGGTGATTTATATTTCGAGAAGACTCGGGATTAAGAAGAGATGATGTAAAGTAGTCTTTTGAGTTTACTGATGTTGAGTATAGGGATCCCGCACTATTAAGAGGGGATCACAGGCTTTGCGATAAACTTGCTCATACCACCTCTCTACAATCATATCAAACACCACATACTATCCACTCTGTCTTCAATTCAATACATGTCCAATTACCTCGGACATCCGGCTCCCTCCGGACGTCCGAGGGCCGGACGTCCGGCTGGCTTCGGAAATCCGCAGCCAGGCACCAGTAGTTTGTAAGGCTTATATCTCGGAAATCCGGCTCCCTCCGGACGTCCGAGGGCCGTCACGTCCGGCCAAGCTCCGGAAATCCGGAAGTCTACACCAGTAGAATGTGTGCCCTATATCTCGGAAATACGGCTCCCTCCGGACGTCCGAGCACCGGATGTCCGACCCACATCGGAAATCCGGAAGCCACCACCAGTAGAAATTGTGCTGTATAACACGGACTTCCGGGCCACTCCGGACGTCCGTATGCTGTTGAATTCAAATATGTTCAGGCACATCTACAGGACTCGGACGACCGACCCCTGTCAGACGTCCGACCGCTGATGAATGCAGAAGAGTTCCAGTCAGACCTACAGGTCTCGGACGACCGACCCCTCACGGACCCTGTGTGACTTATTGCACCTCCAACGGCTGGATTTCACTCCACACTATAAATACTCTTCTCCCACCTCGTGAAAGGGTGTTCAACACAGCTAAGATACACCCAAGAACACCTTTCCTCTCACTCACTCTTGTCTACACCAAATCCTAGATCCCAAGAGCATTTGTGAGTCTTTTGAGTGTTGTTCCAATCAAAAGATAGATCGTCTCCCTCTCCTCCTTCCCACCAAAGTGATTTGTGATTTGAGAAAGTTTTGAGCAATCCCCGTGATCTTGTTACTCTTGGAGGTTGGAGACTCCTAGGCAGTAGGAGTCTTCGGAGAGGAATCAAACCATTGTGATATCCCCCGGAAAGTTTCTGAAGGTTTGGAAGCCACCTCAAGGCTTACCACTAGTGGTTGAGAAACGCCTTCGTGGAGTTATCTCAAAGGGAGAATATGGTGAGCCTTCGTGGCGTTGGTGTGCCTTCGTGGTAACATCCGCCCCTCTAACGGTGACGTAGCTTCCCTCCAAGGAAGTGAACATCGGGATACATCCTTGTCTCTCTCGGAGTTTCGTTTTTCCTAACCCTAACTCTCTACTTGTGTTAATCCTTATTACATACTTGTATTTGATTATTGTTTACCGCTTGCCTTGCTTCACTCCTAATAGCTTATTCTTTGTCATAGCAATTATTAGGCTCACACTCATATTCCGCACTTTCGCCTAAAATTGCTAAGTAATTATTAAAATTTGGATTTTTACCTATTCACCCCCCCCCTCTAGGTCCATCTCGATCCTTTTCAGTAGTAGTAGTAGTAGTAGTAGTAGAGGAAGAAGAAGAAGAAGAAGAAGAAGTAGTAGTAGTATTACTAGTAGTAGTAGTAGTAGAAGAAGAAGAAGAAGTAGTAGTAGTAGCAGTAGTAGGAGTAGAAGAAAAATAAGAAAAAGAAGAAGAAGAAGAAAAGTAGAAGAAGAAGAAGAAGAAGAAGAAGAATAAGTAGTAGTAGGAGTAGAAAAAGAATAAGAATAATAAGAAGAAGAAGAAGCAAAGAAGAAGAATAATAATAAGAAGAAGTCGTAGTAGTAGTAGTAGTAGTAGTAGTAGTAGTAGTAGTAGTAGTAGTAGTAGTAATAGTAGTAGTAGTAGTAGTAGTAGTAGTAGTAGTAGTAGTAGTAGTAGTAGTAGTAGTAGTAGTAGTAGTAGAAGAAGAAGAAGAAGAAGAAGAACAAGAATAAGAAGAAGAAGAAGAAGAAGAAGAAGAAGAAGAAGAAGAAGAAGAAGTAGTAGTAGTAGTAGTAGTAGTAGTAGTAGTAGTAGTAGT
>NC_058519.1:610432886-610447886 GCF_904849725.1 Hordeum vulgare subsp. vulgare | reverse complement strand
GATAGAGGCAAGCAATCAAAAGATTCCAGATGGAACAAACAATCATATGGTCCTTCGAACCACATGAATAGAAGATATTATGATAAAGGCAACAGAGTGTTTTATCAAAAACTTAGAGAAGCTCCCCATGATTTGTGCACTAAGATGAGATTTTTGTATTTGATATAGGTGCACAAAATAGGATCGTTGCTCCCCCAAAATTAATAAAACACACAACGAGTGCAAGAAGATAGATGAGACAATAAGCATATCAATTGCACAAAACAAATGGTTGAGCAACATGTAAAGGAAGAAACTTAAGAATAAGCTCAACCAAAGTAATGTGTGTGAGTCATGGCAAAGCACTTGAGAAGACTAAGATAAGGATGAGCATGACTCATCACATAGTCTTGATGAAATGAGATACAAAGTGCAAGACATATCATTCCCACAGACACATACTAGAAAATGGGTTCACAAGCTTACTAATAAACAAAATAAGAACCAACGCTTGTGACAACCAATTGTGAAGATAGAAAGTAAGAACCTTGTCAAGAGGAGGGATACTAATTGAAATGGCAAAACCCTCATCAAGACAAGCATGAGGAAAAATAATCTTCACGGCCAAAGAGTGCATCAAGATGTAGGAAAATAAGATACGCGCTCAAAATAAAACTTTTCACGAAGTCACCAAAAGCTGAAAAAGGTAATGCAATGATGATCGTGAAAGAAAAGAGGATATTAATTAGAGATGTAACTTCTCTCATGTGTAAAAGATTCTAAGTAGAAGAGAATCATGATGATATATATCCACAAAGAAGGATGTACACACGAAATGGTTACAAGAAGGAACAAACTAGATATCCAAAAGGAAGTCGTAAATATATCAATGAGATCTTTTGCTTGGAAGCATAGCACATGGCCTAATATTTTCTTATTGTACAATATGAACTTCCAACATACGAACATCAAAGACATCCCAACTAGTAGTAAGACATCATCGTTTGGATGCTTTGAGAAAGCAAACAAGTACTACGAGAACAAATCAAGAGATTCATGCCATGATGCAACCTGGAAAAGAAAAGACAGGTTGGGTCCTTTGCAAGAAAAGAATGCATGAAGTGGATACTTGTTACCGAGACAACATTGGATTGATGTAGTAGATAGTTGTTCTTTGATCATCCTAACTTGGCTCCAATAATCACATGGTCTCAACATCTTCCTTATAGGTGAGTCGAGCATCCAATGCATCTCCAGTTGTTCCAGGAACAACAAAACAAACAAAATGGTGCCCAAACTCATTGGGACCAAAGAGTTAGAAAACCAGCAATACATAGGACAAACTCCACATACATATGTGCATATAGATATGAATTTGAATTTCATGCACACTTTAGCCAATTTATGACAGGGTGGAGTTTCCCTTATATATTGGGTCAAAGAAGGAAAGCAAGCAAAAGAAGTTGTATATAGTAGCTAGATACGCATGCTCAAGACTCTCAAGAATCAACTCAACACAAAGTTGATAAGTCATCAAAAGACAAGGTATCAAGTGATAATAAGATCCTAAAACAAAAGAACTATCATTTGAAGGATATCAATTAAAAGATACCTCAAGGAATGAGATATCCATTGACATATGCCAAATAGAAGGCAACAAGAAACCAATTGAAGGAAAACAAACACGAGGTATCTAGTTTCCAAAAGAGAGCTAGGTTCCAACAAACCAAGCCCTCGACAAATTTTCATGATGGCACAAAGCATCATAAAGAGCAAGACTTGCCTCCCATCAACACATACTTGATGGGGATCAAAAGATTTTATGATGGGTGAATAAAGAGAGTGTTCTAAAGAAAATAGGATAGCTCCCCCAAGGGACGTGCATTTATATAGAATTTGCATTTGAATACAAAACGCACACGATGGGATCATCACTTTCTCTATATCTATAAAAAAACTAGACATGTTAAAATAGATTCATAAGAGGCAAGGAAGACAAATGAAACACAAAATCCAATGTAAAGATGATTAGCAATTCCTATCACATGATGGGAATACCAACTGTCAAGGACAAGAAGTATTTTCGAAGTGATACACATTGGTAGATCACAAATATATCCAAGATCATCTTTACGCATAAAACACAAGCAAATGACACTTGTAGAGCTAACATGCCACCTAGGAACAAGATAATTTACAATATCAACACTAAGTGGTAACACGTCAAATGTACACATTTTCTAGGTTTGTAATATGCACATAGCATATTACTCCCCCATAATGTGATAAACCAACAACATTAACAAGTGGCAAATTAAAACCAACAAGAGATACTTAATGGACCATATAGAATTTGAATTTCTCATGAGTAAGACATACCACATAGAAACTAGATAATCTTGAAGTATCAAAACTAAGTGGTATTCCCCATGTATACACATTTATAGGATTGTGAGGTGTGCAAAGCACATCACTCCCCCACAATGGGATAATCCATTAATCTCTCACAAGAGCCAACAAAAATACAAACAAGATGCAAAAGGCTCAATACAAGACCCACATGTACATGATATGCAAAACAACATACACATACTCGATTACTCAAGATAAGCAAGTTGGAAGCACAACATATGCAAACGTATGCAAGGTACAAAACCACAACATGCAAAGGGGAAAGCACCTAACAATGTAAACAGTTTAAGTACAAGTTACCGTAAGGAGGTACATTGGATATAAGATAGGAACTCGATAATCCAACTGACTTGGCTTGAGATAATATGAATGATGAAGACCCCTTAATTCTTCATTAAGTATCCAAGTCTCAAATGTCCTCCATAGTCACCTATTGATCAAGTTTGAGCTTGTTGGTCCCCAACTACGTTGGGTCCTAAGAGGTTAATCACAATAGGCTTGCCAACCCAAATGGTTCTTTTCTTGACACCATTTTGAGTACCAACAAACTTGGCAAACACATTGCCAACCTTATCCTTCCCAAGGGAATAGATATCATCAATAGTGATTGGGTTGGATAAGTTATCTCTTGTGCAAGACGAAGCGACATGACCCTTCTCACGACATAAGTAGCAACATGTACCCTTTGCTTTCTTCCCAGTTGATTTCTCACCTTGGGGAGTGTTGGCTTGGGTCTTACTGGGAAGAGGCCTTCCTTCAACTTGTAGCTGAATATGTGATTGAGTTTGTGGCCGCTTCCCTTGTTGCTTGTGACTTTGAGACTTCGTCTTCAGAGGGCAAGATCTAACATGGTGCCCTTTAACTTTGCACTTGAAGCAAATGATTTTGGCCGAATTCTTGACTTGTTCTAGGCCCCTCTTGTTCTTGTTTGAGTTTACTCCAACATCATTTTTGTCATTCGAAGATGTTTGCTCACACATGACGTTTTTGAGTGTGGACATCCCTTCATGACACTGTTCCAAGTCTTTCTTCAAAGAAGTGACTTGGGCCTTGAGCTCTTCGATTTCCTCTGCACGGTTAGTATCAATGCAAGTACTAGAGGAAGTGTAAGCTTCAATGTTAGAGCAACAAGGCAAGGAAAGTAATTCATCACACGAGGTAGCAACATTATGAGTAGACGAATTATGAGGACTAGCACATGGAAATATAGTACTTTGACTAGAAGTAGTGCCATTGTCCACATGAGGCTCACTTGATGTTACCTTGGTGATGATAGCTTCATGAGCTAACTTTTGCACATAATGGGATGTTAGAAGATCGGCATGTGTAGCGACCCGACTCAAGACGAGTCAAGCCTCTCGTGTTTCCTTACCATCCCAAGATCATGCTGGTACTTCGTTAGATATCTCATGAGATGGCCTTCAGCCACTTTATTGTAATCCATTATTGTAATAAAGTACTCGTTATGAGATTTCGATTAATAAAGCTGTGTGATTGAACTCTTGATATATACAGTGATGTACTGAGTGTGTACCAACATGATCTTGGGATGGTACAGAAACACCATAGGCTTGACTCGTCTTGAGTCGGGTCGCTACAGAAATGATATCAGAGCACACGCTGACCGTAGGACGTAACCTCTAGGAATGGAAAAGCCTTAGGAAGAAAACTATTTTCTTATGTCTATAAATCTTCTATTTCCTCTTCTGATCATTTCTGACTTCTCTCCGATTTTCCAATGTTTTAGATGGCCACCTTCATCCCCGTTAAGTTCACGGAGTTTTGCCAGCCCGACGCCACTATGCCTTCCGGAAAGGAGCTAATACAGATCACCAAGGACTTGAGGATTGCTCTGCCGACTATCACAGGGAAGCCGACTTCGTCTTACCCAGAGGATTCACGCTACAGGATCGAGGTGCACGTTCCCGGAAGGACATTCGAGCCGCGCACTGAGCCGGTGGATTTCAAGTTCATCGCACCAACTGGATTCTCGGAAGGGACATGGCGGTCCATTATGCACTCGGACGTATCAAGGAAGTGTACAGAGGCTGCCCTATTTCACCGGACCTATTCACGGTATCCCGGAGAAGAGAAGATGGAGAAATCATCTCAAGCAAGACCAAGGACGCTCTCCTGTCCTATGCCCAGACCTTGGAGAAGCACAGCGGGACTCTGGAGCATCGTGTGATCAAGGACGCCAGGAAGATCAAGCAACTGTCGCTCCGCGAACTCGAACTCGAAGAAGCAGCCCGGGAAGCCCACTATGAGCACGAACTGGAGGTGAAGGACTTTCTGGAGAGGATCGAGAAGCTGAAGACTCGAGTTGCATACCTGGAGGAGAAACTGGACATGGGCGAGAACCTTCATCCCGAAGGTGACGTAGCCCCCTTGATCACAATGACGAGGACTATGAAGAAAGCTCCACCGAAGGACACACCACAATGCTTTTCTGAGGAGGACACTTAGACTAGACCACCAAATTTATTTTATCGTTAAACGCTTAGGCCGATGTTTATGTTATCGAATTTTGTATCCCCGTGTGAAACTTTGTGATGGTATTAAATAAAATGTGTGGTGTGATACTTGTTTGTTGCATTTCATATGGGTAGTGTAATTACTCTCTAGACCATTGTTCTATGCTAACCTCACCCCTCTACAAACATCAGATGCCTCCGAGACGTGCCCCTACTTCCCACTTTCCGCCGGAACTCACCCAGTTGATTCAGCAACAGAATACCCTGATGCAGCTGATCATCCAGAACCAGAACAATAACAACAACCATCATCCACCCCAGGCCGACAATCTCACCCGTTTCCTGAGGTTGAACCCTCCGACTTTCTCCAGCAGCATTGAGCCCATTGTGGCAGATGATTGGCTCCGCAAGATGGAGCGGGACCTTATCACTGCTGGTTCTACTGAAGCTGAGAAGGTGCGCTTTGCCGCGCATCAACTTGAAGGCCCTGCAGCTGCATGGTGGGAGAACTACACCACCACATACCCCATTGACGGAGTCACTTGGGAGCAGTTCAAGCAAGCCTTCCGCACCGCACATGTCTCAGCTAGTGCAATGAGTCTGAAGAAGCGTGAGTTTCGCAACTTGCGCTAGGGAAATCGCTCTGTGGCTTAGTATGTCGATGAATTCAGCATGCTCGCCCGTTATGCACCTGGAGATGTGGACGATAATGCGGCCAAGCAGGAAAAGTTCTTGGAGGGACTCAATGATGAGCTGAGCATTCAGCTGACTGTAGCCACCTTCAACAACTACCAGGAGTTGGTAGATAAGGCCCTCATCTTGGAGGGGAAACACCAGCAGATGGAGAACCGTAAGCGGAAGTATGGGAATGGAAAGTTCAACTCCGGCACTCAGCAGAAGCCTCGCTACACCCCGTATTCAGGGAATACCGGGACTGGATCCGGTAAGTCTGGAGGACACGTCCAGCATAACCACCCAGTGCACAACCATGGAGGCCACAACCATGGAGGAAATGGGAACCACCGCAACAACAACAACTTCAAGAATGGCGGTACTGGCACTTAGCAGCATTCAGCTCCAGCTCAGAAGGATCTGAATCACATCACCTGCTTCAAGTGTCAGAAGACGGGACACTATGCCACTGAATGTCCCCAGAACAAGCAGGGAAATGGAAACGGCAACGGCAGCTCTGCAGCAAAGAAGCCCAATCCTTTTCCTCGAGCTCAGGTGAATCACATTGATGTTGAAGAGGTCTATGATCACCCCGATACTGTGGTTGGTAAGTTTTTGCTAAATTCACGTCTAGTATTGGTACTTTTTGATTCCGGGGCAACGCAATCATTCATATCAAGGGTAGTTGTGGAAAATTATAGTTTGCCGACTAGAACCCTCAGCCAGCCTATTAAGGTCAGTTCCCCAGGAGGCATGATGACAGCCGGGATAGGATGCCATGCTTTGAGTCTCAACATCGGGAACCATAATTTTCCCACCAACCTCATCGTATTAGAGTCCCAGGGATTGGATGTAATCCTAGGCATGGATTGGTTGGCCAAGTATGAAGGGAATATTGATTGTGCCCTTAAGTCTATTTTGCTCACCACCCCCGAGCAAAAGCGGATTAAGTACGTGTCTCAGCGCCCGACACGGAGTAAACGAGTAAACTCTCTCGCGGGAGTAGTCCAGGAGGAAGTACCGATTGTACAGGAGTACCCAGATGTATTTCCGGAGGAATTACCGGGCATGCCACCTGATAGAGAGATTGAGTTCCTGATTGAGCTATTACCCAGAACAGCCCCGGTATCCAAGAGACCCTATCGGATGCCCGCAAATGACTTGGTAGAAATCAAGAAGCAAATTAAGGAGTTGTTGGACAAAGGTTATATTCGCCCAAGTTCTTCACCTTGGGGAGCCCCAGTGCTCTTGGTTGAAAAGAAGGATAAGTCCTTGAGAATGGTGGTCAATTATCGTGCATTGAACGAGGTGACTATCAAGAACAAGTACCCCTTGCCGATGATCAATGATCTGTTTGACCAGTTAGTTGGAGCCCGAATATTCTCCAAGATCGATCTTTGATCCGGGTATCATCAGTTGAAGATTCGTGAACAGGATATACCCAAGACAACCTTCACCACTCGGTACGGCTTGTATGAGTACACGGTCATGTCATTTGGACTGACTAATGCTCCGGCATATTTTATGAATCTGATGAACAAGGTATTTATGGAATACTTGGACAAGTTTGTCGTGGTGTTTATCGATGACATACTGATATTCTCCAAGAACAAGGAGGAACACAAGGAACATCTGCGTCTAGTTCTGGAGAAACTTCGAGAGCATAAGCTGTATGCAAAGTTTAGCAAATGTGAGTTTTGGTTGAAGGAAGTCGGATTCCTCGGACACGTCATCTCAGGAGAAGGAATAGCAGTGGACCCTGCCAAGGTCGCAGCAGTCACCGAATGGGTAGCACCCACTTCAGTCAAGGAGGTCCGCAGTTTCCTCGGACTTGCCGGATATTACCAGAGGTTCATTGAGAATTTCTCAAAGATCGCCAAGCCCATGACAGAGTTGTTGAAGAAGGAGTCCAAGTATGTTTGGACTGAGGAATGTGAAACCAGTTTTCAAGAGTTGAAGAAACGTCTGGTTACAACCCCAGTGCTGATATTGCCGAACATTCGGAAGGATTTCTAGGTTTACTGTGACGCTTCTCGTCAAGGACTTGGAGGAGTGCTCATGCAAGAAGGTAAAGTTGTAGCCAATGCATCCAGACAGCTCAGACCCCATGAGTTGAATTACGCCACACATGACTTGGAACTAGCAGCCGTAGTGCATGCTCTCAAGACCTGGAGACATTTCCTGATCGGAAATAGTTGTGATGTGTACACTGATCACAAGAGCCTGAAATATATCTTCACACAGAAGGAGTTGAACCTCAAACAGAGGCGATGGCCAGAATTGATCAAGGACTATGACATGAGATTGCATTATCACCCAGGCAAGGCAAATGTTGTAGCCGATGCGTTGAGCCGCAAGAGTTATGTGAACACACTCATAGCAGGAGGGTTACCCCAGGAGTTAGCCGATGATCTCCGAGAGCTCAAATTGGAAATAGTTCCAAGAGGATTTGTTGCCACACTGGAAATTCAGTCCACTTTGACAGAAAAGATCCCCGAAGCATAGAAATCAGACAAGGAGATAGCTGAGATTAAGCAGAAAATGAAAGACGGGAAGGCTAAAGGTTTTCGTGAGGATGAACATGGAACTTTATGGTTTGAGGATCGCATTTATGTGCCCAATGATCCCGAACTCAGGAAGTTGATACTTCAGGAGGCCCATGATTCCCCGTACTCGATACACCCCGGCAACACCAAGATGTATCTGGATCTGAAAGAAAGTTTCTGGTGGACAGGAATGAAGAAATACATTGCCGAGTTCGTAGAAATATGCGATGTTTGTCAGCGAGTAAAAGCCGAGCATCAGAAGCCAGCAGGTTTGCTCCAACCTCTGCCGATACCCGAGTAGAAATGGGAAAAGCTTGGTATGGACTTCATCACAGGATTACCAAGGACCCGTTCTGGCTATGATTCTATTTGGGTTGTGGTCGATCGTTTGACCAAGGTAGCTCACTTCATTCCTGTGAAGACTACTTACACGAGTGCCAAGCTGGCCAAGATATATATGACCAGGATCGTATGTCTGCATGGGGTACCGAAGAGTATTGTGTCAGATAGAGGGACTCAGTTCACATCAAAATTTTGGCACCAACTGCATGAAACCTTGGGAACGAGATTGGAGTTCAGTACAGCTTTTCACCCACAGACAGATGGACAGACCGAGAGAGTCAATCCGATTCTGGAGGACATGTTGAGAGCTTGCGTACTAGACTATGGGTCTAGTTGGGATGACAATTTGCCTTATGCCGAGTTCTCATACAACAACAGCTACCAGACCAGTCTGAATATGGCCCCTTTTGAAGCTCTATACGGAAGGAGGTGCAGAACACCGTTGATGTGGGATGGAGTTGGAGACCGACAACTTTTTGGTCCCGACCTTATCCGAGATTCTGAAGAGAAGGTCATGCTTATTCGTGACCGACTCAAGATAGCTCAGTCCAGGCAGAAGAGTTATGCTGACAGCAAACGCAAGGAAGTAACGTACGAAGTGGGAGACCGAGCATATCTTCGGGTGTCTCCACTCCGAGGAATCAAGAGATTTGGTGTGAAAGGAAAGTTAGCACCCCGATTCATTGGCCCCTACAAAATTCTTGGACGTAGAGGCGAAGTTGCATATAAACTGGAACTGCCGGAAGGATTGTCCGGAGTTCATGATGTCTTCCATGTTTCCCAGTTGAAGAAATGCCACGCTGAGATGGCCGATGTTCCGTTGAGAGATACAGTGCCCCTAGAGGCCATACAGCTTGACAGTGATCTGACGTATGAGGAGAAACCCGTCAGGATTCTCGAGACTGCCAACAGAGTTACCCGTAGCAATATCATCAAGTTCTGCAAGGTGTTGTGGAGCCACCACACCGAGGAAGAAGCCACCTGGGAACGAGAAGAGGATCTTCGTCGAGACCACCCGCACCTATTTTCTAGCCAACCCGAATCTCGAGGGCGAGATTCATCTTAAGGTGGGTAGGTTTGTAACATCCCAATTTTCCTAATTGGGAATGTTTTACATTGTAGCTAAGCATCTATGCATATCGATTTAAATAAAGTTTGCATTTGAATTCTTTCGACTTTTGCTTTTGCATTTCTATTTTTTTCTTCACACGAGAGGTGCCGGGAAATAATCTCTTGCATGCAAGAGAGAGCAGAGGAAAATGACCCTCCAAAATGTGAGGCACCTCTGAAATATTTGGAGCCAAGAAAGCCAAAGTTTTATCTTGAAAATAATTGCCAAAAAGAAAATATAGCATAAGGGATTTTTATGAAAAAAACATTTTTTTAAAGTTTTTATTTTTGCTTCGGAAAAATGTTAATCGAGTAGAGGATATTTTTCTGATTTTTTTGATATGTAATACCCCATATTAATTATTTTATTTGTTTCCTTTTATTTTCGTTTTAGTTTTTGTTAAAAAAAACGGGAGATATTCTGGGGAGAGATCCCCATCGCGAGAAACTTCTGGCCAAACCGCAGGGCCATCTCTGGCAAACTCCTCGGCCACCCCTTCTTTCTGTTTTTTTTCCTCTTTCCTTTTTTCTTTTCTTTCTTTTTTTCCTCTCTCTCTTTCCTTCCCTCTTCTTCTTCCTTCCTTCTCTATTCTCCCGTGACCTTCCTTTCTTCCCAACGCCCTTGCCTTCCATGGCAACCCGATCCCCTTCCCCCTCAGCCCCGATTCTTTTCCTTTGGAGCCTCTCCTCTCCCCCTATAAATACTCCCCACCGCCGCCTCGCCCCGTTCCCCTCCTCGCCACGCCGTCTCGCCGCCCCAACCGCCTCTGCTGCACCTCGCCGGAGCCGAGCTCTAGGAGAACCCCGCCGTCGTGCCGCATCACCACCTTGCCCCACGCACCACCCAGGCCACCTTCAGCATCCCCACGACCACCACGCTCCATTCCCCCCCTAGACTGCCCCCGCCGCCCCACGCCTCACCTCACTGCCTGCCGGAGTTTGGCCTGCAAACTGAAGCCAGGAGCCTCCCTGCTGCTCGCCCCGACGCTCCCTCGACCCCCCGACGCAGCAAACGGACAGAGGAGCCTCGCCGCCATCCCTAGTGCTCTCGCCGTCGCCGGAGGACCGCCGGAGCATCATCCCCGACCACTACCACCTCTCTGCTCGCCGGAGTTGATCCCACCCAATCCCCCTGTGAGTTCATTAACCCCTCTGTGCCTTAGCCGTTCGATCAGATATAGACGGTATAGATTAGAGAGGGTTACCCCTTCGGTTTTAGTTAAAAGACCGCCTAGTTTTTACCCCACTTACTATTAATCCGAAGCATTTTTGTTATACTTCGTTCGTGTGCTAGTTTCCCCCGCAGCAAACGAATCCGCAACCAATCAGGGACTGCCACGTGTCTGTTAGAATCTGTTTTCTTTTTTATGTTTAATTCCAAAACAGAGAAAGTTTCAAATTTGTTTTGATCATAGATTTTGTTCCCGAATTTGAATGGAGTTGAAACTTGTTCCAGTAGATCACAATTTTTCTGTAGTTTTTAAAAACATATAATTTTTCTATGTTTGAAATTTTCAAATTTGAATTAGATCAGATTTAGTTTAAACCTTGTTTTGCTTATTCCAGGAGTTTAAAAAATTATTTTGATTTGATTCTTTTTGCTACTGCTTCCTAGTGATTATATCTTACTGTGGTATAAGTTTCAAGTTTTTTTTTAATATTTTGACTTGGGGTTTTAACAGAAACAATTTTCTGCCTTAGTGACGTATAGTGAATTCTTTCACTTAGGCCATAGCAACTTATTACTTGTGATGTTATTTTTACTTGTTGTTTGATTGTAGTGCTTATGGTGTGTATTTGTTTGTATCGGTAGATCACCCGGAGTGCGAAGCTTGTTACTTAGAAGCCTTCGATCAAGACAACTATCATCAAGGCAAGTCATTTTGATCATACTGTCTCCTATGTTTTTCGATGCATGGTAGTTTCATCTTTCTTTGCCCAATTGCATGCTGCTTAGGTACTTGGAAATTTTAGTATAGGTTGTAGTATCATGTGGTAGGCACACAACAACCCCGATACTTGGCCCCGGGACGACAAATTTCATATTGCTATGCTTGAGTAGACGGGATTTCGGTTGAGTGCATAACACGAGTGATGCAAGGTTGATTAAATAATCAAGACCGGTTAAGACAAGATTTTCAAGACCTCGTGATGCAATGCAACTCTGGGTGAAGGACAGTTGATCGGCTCCCTGGAGAAACCAGTGGATGACCCGGGATGCTGGAGACGGCCATGACATCTTGCGGAAAGCTTCACCTAGGCTCGAAGAGACAGACGGAGGCTTCAAGACCCAAGGCTTACCTGCACAGCCACAAGTCATTATGGGCTCTGGCTTGGTTGGACAACGCGGCTACTCTGGACAGGCGGTGCTAGCAGATGTAGAAGAACGGTAGGAATGGATGGGCACCGACAGGGATTCAGAGGGACCCGTTGAAAGACCATGTTTTGATCATCCGGTCTTCAAACACCCTGAAGTGCGAGGGCATACACGGAGGCGATCAAATCTTGTGGGGAACGTGTGCAAAACTCTGCAGAGTGCCCAAACCTAATCGATTAGCCGTTTCCACGGTCATGGACAACTTGAGCCGAAGGCATTGAAATTCCCCTGAACTCTCGACACAACTTAATAGTGATGTGGGTATTAACAACAACTCGGGTACGAGAATTGGTTGGCGGAACCATCTCGTTAACAACAAACATTGTAGTAACATCTTGCTTTCAGCCCCTCTTGTTGTAGGAGAAAATTGGTTTTATGCAAAACTATTAGCCCCACTTGCCAAATATGCATGTAGAGATAGTTGATTATTATTTTACCCCCTCTCTTTGATGACTTGCCGGCATATTCCATATGCTGACCTACACAGCTGCAACGTATCATGTTGCAGAGTACTTTTCCGACCAGGAGTGAGGCTATGATCTACGCTCAACGACATGCCCTGGAGTCGGATGGACTCGTCTACCTGATGCTTCCGCTAGTTTTCGTTAGATATGTCATGAGATGGCCTTCAACCACTTTATTGTAATCCATTATTGTAATAAAGTACTCGTTATGAGATTTCGATTAATAAAGCTGCGTGATTGAACTCTTGATATATACAATGATGTACTGAGTGTGTACCAGCATGATCTTGGGATGGTACAGAAACACCAGAGGCTTGACTCGTCTTGAGTCGGGTCGCTACAGCATGAGAGCTTGTGAGTATTACATGGTTTTCTTCCAACTTCCCATAATTGCTAGTTAGTAAATCAAGTTGAGCACGTAGCTCAACATTCTCCTTCAATGTTGATACTTCAAAAGAGATAGGGTTAGATGTACAAGTATCATCAACAATATGTGAGGAGTAAGTAGCGATTAGAGACTTCTCATGAGTAGATTGAAGCTCCTCATAGACCTTAGAGGTTTTGACGAGCTCTCCCTTGACATTCTTGCATTCAAGGAGAAGGGACTCAAAATCCTTTTTAAGTTTATCATGAGCAACTTCAATCTCTCCTTTTGAAGATCTTAAGTCTCTACATGCTTGATGACTCTTCTCAAGTTCATGTTCAAGTTGTTCACTTTTAGCTTGTTCATGATTAAGTGAATCATTACAATTTTCAAAGTAACCAAGAACATCTTGGAATCTTTGAAGAGCGTTATTTTTATCTTTATGAAGAATTTTACTGATCACATAGATATTTTCGGTCAAATCATCATCATCATCCGCATCGGAAATGTCATCGTTATTGCACAGGGAAGATGATACCTCATTATTACCTCTTGCCATGAGGCACATGTGAACTGGAGGAGTTGATGATGATTCTTTTGGTGAATCAGATTCTTCATTAGTCAAAGGTACTTCACATTTCTTGATTTCCCCTAAATGATTAGTCATAGAGCGACTAGGGAGAAATAAGATATTTTGATCAAGAGGACACGAGTAAGCAGGCATATCACCACAGACATTTGTCGAGGGATCTTTAGGTGAAATGCATGACCTATCAGCACAATAATTTACACTATGTGTGGTGCTAGATATGCTCGTGTACATAGAGGCTATGACATTTTCATCAACATATATTTCTTCACTCACCATGTCATTACCTTGTGAGATTGAAGATGCTGAGGTGTGCAAGCAATCGGATATGGAAGTAGTGGTGGACTCTTTAAGATCGAATAGAGTGAAGAGCTCATGCACCAACTCCTTCATCATAATACCGTCTTCATCAAGATTGGACCCACCATATATATCTTCAAGTTTAGTCCAAACTTCATGAGCTGACTTGCAAGTCGAGATAGACTTAAACACTTCAGGACTTATGGTTCGATGAATGGTAAGAAAAGCCTCACAATCAAGATACATCTCATTAGTAGATGAAGATGCATCATCCTTTTTGTTGGCAATCCCTACAAGAACAATTCATAAAGTATTTGGGCCCATGGCCCGAAAGTGATGAAGCATACGAATTCTCCATAGGGTATAATTTGTGCCATCAAAGTCAAAGATGCCATTGTGCACTAATCCAATAGTCGACATCGATACTCTCTAGGTCGTGAAACCTAATTAAAGAGAGACCTAGCTCTGATACCAATTAAAAAGACCTCGATGACGCCTAGAGGGGCGTGAATAGGCTATTTAAAAACTTCTTCAGATTTGGCTTGAACCTAATGCGGAAATAAACTAAGAGGGTACTTGTCAAGCACAAATCCTAAATGCACTAGGCACTTCAACGTGTATCAACAACACGATCTACCAAGATGGACACAATACAGTTACTAACAAGCACAAGTAAGTTACACAAACTTACTTGAGCTATATCACACGACAAGTAGGTGAACGACACAAGATACTAGATCACACTATAGCACACGATATATCAAAAGCTGCAAGTGTGAACGTGTGGATATAGAGGGTATGCTTGAATGATTAATCTTGTACAAGAAATAGCCAACACAATATAATGAGCACAAACAATATGCAATGTATGTATGCTCAAGTAACACAAGTAAACCACAAGTAAGGAGTTAGGGTTAAGGATAACCAAGGTCACTGAGACGAAGATGTATCCCGATGTTCACATCCTTGGAGGGAAGCTAGTCACCGTTAGAGAGGTGGATGTTACCACGAAGGCACACCAACGCCACGAAGGCTCACCCTATTCTCCCTTTGAGATAACACCACGAAGGCGTTTCTCAACCACTAGGGGTAAGCCTTTGAGGTGGCTTCCAAACCCTCACAAACTTTTCCGGGGGGTAATCACACGGATTGATTCCTCTCCGAAGAACTCCTACCGCCTAGGATTCTCCAACCTGCAAGAGTAACAAGATCACGGGGAATGCTCAAAACTTGCTCAAATCTCAAATAGCTTGGGTTGAGAGGAGGAGAGGGAGACGATCTATCTTTTGATTGGAACAACTCTCAAAGGGGCTCACAAATGCTCTTGGGATCTAAGATTTGGTGTGAGCAAATGTGTGTGACGTAGAAGTG
>NC_058519.1:610417886-610425386 GCF_904849725.1 Hordeum vulgare subsp. vulgare | reverse complement strand
CGAAGAAAAATATCTGCAACATAAGACGTTGCAGCCGTGTAGGTCAGCATATTGAATATGCCGGCAAGTCACATAAGAGAGGGGTGAAAAGTAATCATCTGTACTATATGCATATATGGCAGGTGGGGCTATAAGTTTTTAGCGAAAAGCAAGTTTTCTCCTACATCAAGAGAGGGCTAAAAGCAAAATGTTACTACATAGTTGGTTGTTAACGAGATGGTTCCGCCAACCAGTTCTCGTACCCGAGTTGTCAATAATTACCCTCATCAGATATATTTAATGGTGTTGAGAAATCCAGATAACTTCAGTTCCTTTGGCTCAAGTTGTCCATGACCGTGGACACGGCTAATCGATTAGGTTTGAGTACTCTGCAGAGTTTTGCACACGTTCCCCACAAGATTTGATCGCCTCCGGGTTTGTCCTCGCACTTCAGGGGGTTTGAAGACCGGATGATCAAAACATGGTCTTTCAACGGGTCCCTCTGAATCCCTGTCGGTGCCCATCCAATCCTACCGTTCTTCTACATCTGCTAGCACCGCCTGTCCAGAGTCGCCGCGTTGTCCAACCAAGCCAGAGCCCATAATGACTTGTGGCTGTGCAGGTAAGCCTTGGGTCTTGAAAATATCCGTCCGTCTCTTTGAGCCTGGGTGAAGCTTTCCGCAGGATGTCATGGCCTCTCCAGCATCCCGGGTCATCCACTGGGTTCTCGAGGGAGCCGATCAACCGTCCTTCACCCAGAGTTGCATTGCGTCCGAGGTCTTGAAAATCTTGTCTTAACCGGTCTTGATTATTTAATCAACCTCGCATCACTCGTGTTATGCACTCAACCGAAATCACGTCTACTCAAGCATAGCAATATGAAATTTGTCATCCTGGGGCCAAGTATCGGGGTTGTTGGGTGCCTACCACATGACACTACAATTTATACTAAAATTTCCAAGTACCTACTCAGCATGCAATTGGGCATAGGATGGTAGAACTACGATGCATAAAACATAGGTGATAGTATGATCAAAGTGACTTGCCTGGTGATGTTGACGAAGAAGAATTTCTCGAGAAAATAACTTGATAGACTACTCGTCACTCTTCGATGAAATCTATATAACAAACATATCATTCACATAAGCACTCATACTAGCAATCATTCTACCAATCAAAACAGAAGAGAGAGCGAATAAGAATCCGAAAGAAACTTCACTAAAGTTAGGAGTCTTCTACTACATCAAACACTAAATGGTTTTTGTCTAACAGAAAATAAAAAAAAGGAACTAAGATATAAGTTTAACTAAGATAAAATAAAGTATTTTTTTCACAAAACTATTTAAAAGTATTTCCAAACGGGATTTGAAACCGTGGAGAAACCAATTGCAAGTTATCAGGGAACTAGAATTGATTTCATGATAACAAATAAAATAAAAATAAAAATTTGTTGAGAACCTACTGTTTAACTAACAGAAACTAAACATAAACTTTCTGAAAAATAAAAGAAATTATTTTAAAAACAATTATAGAAAAAAAATAGCCATAATCCTAAAAGAACTAAAACAGAATCTGTTTTGGTAAAAACCCCAAGTAAAAATATGTAAAAAAAAACTGAAACTGAAACTACTGAAAGATATGATCAATAGGAAGCAGCAGCAAAAAGAATCAAATTAAAAGCTATTTTTAAACTCCCGGAATAAGCAAAACAAGATTTAATTCAAATCTGACCTAACTCAATTTTTATAAATCCAAACATAGACAAATTATATATCTACAGAAACTGCATGAAATTTGTGATCCAATGCAAAAAGAATCACCTAATTCGGAGTTATATACTAATAGATATGAATTTTCTAAGATTGCAATTTTCTGAAAAAACTGCAATACGGGATTTCGTGAATCTCAGCATGGGTGACACAGAGGAAGAACTCCGGCGAGGTAGCTGCTCCGACGAGGTGGGGAGGTCCCCGGCGGGGTGGGGAATCGGCGGAGGAGTAGCACGGCAGGGGGTGGGGCGCTGGAGAGGCTCGGCAGGGGTGATGGGGAAGCGCCACGAGACCTACTGTACTCCGTTCTTGACAGGAAGATAAGGATGGTGGCACCGTGGCTACGAGCAGGGAGAAGGCGAGGTGATGGGGAAAATGAAACGAGGAGAGGAGGGGCGTTCTTATAGTGGTGGTGGGAGGCGCCGGGAAGGAAAGGGCTTCGCGAATCCCGGAAGTGGGGATTCTCTTCTCCATGGAAGGAAATTCCTGTGACGTGAGGGAGAGAGGAGGAAGAAGATGATCCTCTGTTGGGCCAAATTTGGAAAGCTCTTAATGGGCTAGCTCCTATTTCCTAATACAAGTGATCTCCTTCCTATTTTCAAAACTAGGAAACTAAAATGTTAAAAAGGAAATCAAATCAATTCGGAATAAAGAGTTTTTATATACTAAAATTATCAGAAAAATAAAATATAGATGGTGGTCATTTTTCCACGACAAAAGTAGAACTTCAGAAAAAATGTTTTTCCAAAAATCCCTAAAAGCATTATTTCTTTTTGCAAATAATTTTCAAATGATCCTCTAAGTTTGAGGGTGCAAATAACATTCAAAATGCCCGGGTATTTGAGGGTCATGTTCCTCCGCTCTTTAGAATGTATTTCCCGGCATTTCTTGCACGAAGAAAACTGATAGAAATGCAAGAGAATTCAAATGCAAATATCTCCGCTCAAATTATTTATAGTTGAAGAAGTCATGTCATCTTCTCTCTTTGCTTTTAAAAGCTTGAATTTGAATTCACCGGAGAAGGGGAAAGTCATTTTATTCCCTCTCATTCAAAAGTTTCGAAAAGTTTCAAATTTCACACAAGTTTCAGTCACTCAGCAAACAAACAAACAATCAATCTAATAAATATATTAACATTCCAAAATTTATAATTTTGGGATGTTACAAACTACCACACTTAAAATGAATCTCGTCCTCGAGATTCGAAGAGGCTAGAAAGAAAGGTTAGGGTTTGGGGGTCTTCTAGCAATTCCAATCTCCGGCAAGGTGGGATGCTACCACACTTAAAATGAGAGATACTGGTCCCTCAAAATGTTTTAACGATCCTCTGGGGTTTTTGGCAACTGACATCGCACAGTCTTCATATTAAATCCTTTGGTGATGCTCTCCTGTTGACATAAGCTTCTTCCGTCACTGGGTCTTCTTAACTGACAGTCTCGTGGTCAATTCTAAATAACATATCGATGGTTCTCATGGTGGTCTACCATTTGTGGTTATCCTGCAGAGAGAAGGGTCTTGGCTTCATCCTCACCGTAAAATTTCCTACGCGTGACAACAAGTGCCATGTACATGGGCTTTTCTTATACCATTCTAAGGCGTAAACAAAAGCTTCAAAGAACGTCGTCTCTCTATATGGGTAAGTCTCTCAGATTTACCATTCCGAATAGCAAGATAAATGATAAGAGTAAGTCGTCATGGTGATCAATCCATTCCGCACCCAAATCATTTCCCTGTATAAGGTTTAGCGAATCTCGCATTCTAACACTTGGACATCCTCACTAGCGCTGCAGAATTTCTCTTGTCCACGAACGAAGTTTGGATAATCCATTGGTTCTGCAAGCTGAACGAAACATCTATCGTATCTTCACAACTCTCAGGTTTTCGTATGCTCCTAAGAAAACTTTTGCTGATCCATCATAGCTTCTTCCATAAATCATATTCATTTCAAAATCAATCCTTTATTACTCCAATTCAAAAGTACTTTGTTACAAATGCTGCCATCCACATGGTTCGGTATGGTCGAGCATTTCTGCCAACTTTATTCATTCATCTCCCTTGGGGATACTTTAGTTCCACTCGAACTTTCCCAGGTGCTCCTTGAAATCATCCATCTTTCGCTTCATCATGGTGGTCATGAGCTTCATCTCCATCATCTCCGCACGTACCTCACTCAAGTATTCCTGGGTATGACGGAGTCTTGCTTCAAGTATTTCTCCAATCTGACGTATGGATTCCATGGAAGCTTCACGAACAGCATCAAAGAAGGTTGCTCGTGGTACACGTGAAATGAAAAAGTATTGCCCCATAGTCTTTGGACAAACTCCTTTCATATGGTGGAGGTGTACTTCCACGTACCAAAGTTCTACTCCACTTTCCATGAATGGGTAGCCTTTGTAGACTGCATCTCCTTCAAGATGAAGGTGCTTCATCATGTCCTTCAGGATTTTCGGGTAATCATGATCACTCGTCAGGGTCATGATCGTTTCTGGGCCCTTGAGGAATGACTCGTAGAGAGTTGTCATCTGCAGGTGTTAGTAAGTAAGTACTTAGAGGAATGTATATGTCTCCTCGGAAATCATGGTACACTCCTACTCAATGGATCCTGTGGGTTTACCTATTACTACCACACTTAAATGAATTATACTCATGCCTGCATAGACCATATTTCTCTTATCCTCATAAGTGTTCAAAGATCCTTGCTCGTAGAGAAACAACGCATACAGTTTCAACAAAGGCAATCATGAGACAATAAATTCCATTTATTCATGATGTTATTACAATCTCAGGGACTTCTGTTACAAAAAATTTCACTCCATGATCTTATGAAAAACAAGAGTGCTTCGGATTACACTTATTGCCATGGTCAAAACTTAACTACTCCATTCTAGCTTTCTTCCTTTGTGGACAATCGCTGGCAAAATGTCCTGCTTCCTTGCAACAAAAGCAAATGAGTTCTGACAAGTCTCGAGGCGTCTTAGTGTTTGCCTTCGCTCCTTGGGTTCCCGGCTTCCTTCCTGAGCACATGTATTTGTGGTGGCCAAATTTCATACACTTGTAACATCTGACATGACTTAGGTCTATGTCTGCAGGGATTTGGTTCTTCCGAGGGTACTTTTTCTTCTTTCCGGACTCCTTTATTTTGGCCAGTTCTTCTATTTCAAGTGGATCAAACTCCACTTCTTCCGTCGGGAAGTTTCCCAGATACTCTTGGCTTCCCTTCGTGCAATCCTGTGAATAATGTCCTTCTTCTCCACATGAGTAGCATGCATTGGAGAAAAATCTTGTCAGACCTTGTCCATCAGGGTCTTCAATATTTTCGTTCATCACCGGTTCTTCTAGAATCTTCTTCTTGAGTGTTTCCTTCACTGCATCTTTCTGCTGCTGGACAACTTGTTGTACCTTGGGGTAAACGTGACACTGAGCTGGGTAGTGGGTGGTTCCTTCACAAAGGAAACAAGTCTCCTGACTACTTGGGCACTCCTCAGCTGGGTGATTTTCTTCACAATGAGTGCATCCATCCTTGTGTTCTTCCTGGGTGTGTCCTATTTCTCCACAGATCTTGCATGCACAAGTCCTCTCCTTTGGATTATCATAGCACTTCTGAATAAGTCGAGATCTACACCAAGTGTTCTTGAATTCGTCCCAACTTTCTGCCCCTCTAAATCATTGTATGGCGTGGTGCATTTTCCACCAGATTGCAGCACTTTGGGTAAAGTACTGGAGAGCATGTTCCACTTCATACTTCCTTGAGATCAAGTTACTCCCGAAGTGGTTCTCCATGTTTTGAATCCATATATTAGCCTCCAGCTGGGTCATTGGTTCAGAGACTACAAGTCCAGCTTCATACTACATCTGGTAGGCTTGAGGTTTTGGGGATGAGACGGGTAAGAGAGGGAGGGAGATACACACAATACAAACAATATTTTTTGAGAATAGGTTTTAGGTGTGGCCGTCGGAAAACACACACCAATGACGTCTCACAAATCATCGTATCTAACGTGAGTATATAAAAGGGGTTTGGACTTCTAATGGTCATATAATTATTCGAACACTTCAGGGTCTTCGAATTCTTCGGGTCTTGAGAGTCTTCAATTGGTGTAGCTTCGATTCTTCAATGCATGATGAAATCCTCTTTAATTTAAAGTGGGACTCAGTTGATCCTTCATGTGGTCAAAGGGGTAAGGGTATTGTCTAACTATTTGAGGTGAGAGAGAACCTTTGATGAAATCAGAAGAGATGAGAAGTAAAAGGTGTTGTTGAAAATAAATTTTTTTGAGAGATCCTTTCCTAAGAAATTTCCAGTTTCTAGGGTCACGTCCTACAGTCAACATGTGCTCTGATACCATCTCTGTAGCGACCTGACTCAAGACGAGTCAAGCCTCTCTGTTTCTGTGCCATCCCTGGATCAGTATGCTGGCACACACAGTACATCAATGTACATATCAAAGTGCAATCACATGTAAATAGCATAAAACGGATATATACCTTAATTATCTCAGCGGAAGCGGTCAAGGGATTGGAGTCCCAATAAACACCAACGGCAAGTTGAGTGTAGACCGTAACCCCGAATTGTACTCTTACTCGTCGAAGAAAAATATCTGCAACATAAGACGTTGCAGCCGTGTAGGTCAGCATATTGAATATGCCGGCAAGTCACATAAGAGAGGGGTGAAAAGTAATCATCTATACTATATGCATATATGGCAGGTGGGGCTATAAGTTTTTAGCAAAAAGCAAGTTTTCTCCTACATCAAGAGAGGGCTAAAAGCAAAATGTTACTACATAGTTGGTTGTTAACGAGATGGTTCCGCCAACCAGTTCTCGTACCCGAGTTGTCAATAATTACCCTCATCAGATATATTTAATGGTGTTGAGAAATCCAGATAACTTCAGTTCCTTTGGCTCAAGTTGTCCATGACCGTGGACACGGCTAATCGATTAGGTTTGAGTACTTTGCAGAGTTTTGCACACGTTCCCCACAAGATTTGATCGCCTCCGGGTTTGTCCTCGCACTTCAGGGGGTTTGAAGACCGGATGATCAAAACATGGTCTTTCAACGGGTCCCTCTGAATCCCTGTCGGTGCCCATCCAATCCTACCGTTCTTCTACATCTGCTAGCACCGCCTGTCCAGAGTCGCCACGTTGTCCAACCAAGCCAGAGCCCATAATGACTTGTGGCTGTGCAGGTAAGCCTTGGGTCTTGAAAATATCCGTCCGTCTCTTTGAGCCTGGGTGAAGCTTTCCGCAAGATGTCATGGCCTCTCCAGCATCCCGGGTCATCCACTGGGTTCTCCATGGAGCCGATCAACCGTCCTTCACCCAGAGTTGCATTGCGTCCGAGGTCTTGAAAATCTTGTCTTAACCGGTCTTGATTATTTAATCAACCTCGCATCACTCGTGTTATGCACTCAACCGAAATCACGTCTACTCAAGCATAGCAATATGAAATTTGTCGTCCCGGGGCCAAGTATCGGGGTTGTTGGGTGCCTACCACATGACACTACAATTTATACTAAAATTTCCAAGTACCTACTCAGCATGCAATTGGGCATAGGATGGTAGAACTACGATGCATAAAACATAGGTGATAGTATGATCAAAGTGACTTGCCTGGTGATGTTGACGAAGAAGAATTTCTCGAGAAAATAACTTGATAGACTACTCGTCACTCTCCGATGAAATCTATATAACAAACATAACATTCACATAAGCACTCATACTAGCAATCATTCTACCAATCAAAACAAAAGAG
>NC_058519.1:610405386-610412886 GCF_904849725.1 Hordeum vulgare subsp. vulgare | reverse complement strand
ATATGCCGGCAAGTCACATAAGAGAGGGGTGAAAAGTAATCATCTATACTATATGCATATATGGCAGGTGGGGCTATAAGTTTTTAGAGAAAAGCAAGTTTTCTCCTACATCAAGAGAGGGCTAAAAGCAAAATGTTACTACTTTGTTGGTTGTTAACGAGATGGTTCCGCCAACCAGTTCTCGTACCCGAGTTGTCAATAATTACCCTCATCAAATATATTTAATGGTGTTGAGAAATCCAGATAACTTCAGTTCCTTTGGCTCAAGTTGTCCATGACCGTGGACACGGCTAATCGATTAGGTTTGAGTACTTTGCAGAGTTTTGCACACGTTCCCCACAAGATTTGATCGCCTTCGTGTATGTCCTCGCACTTCAGGGTGTTTGAAGACCGGATGATCAAAACATGCTCTTTCAACGGGTCCCTCTGAATCCCTGTCGGTGCCCATCCATTCCTACCGTTCGTCTACATCTGCTAGCACCGCCTGTCCAGAGTCGCCGCGTTGTCCAACCAAGCGAGAGCCCATAATGACTTGTGGCTGTGCAGGTAAGCCTTGGGTCTTGAAAATATCCGTCCGTCTCTTTGAGCCTGGGTGAAGCTTTCTGCAGGATGTCATGGCCGTCCCCAGCATCCCGGGCATCCACTGGGTTCTCCAGGGAGCCGATCAACCGTCCTTCACCCAGTGTTGCATTGCGTCCGAGGTCTTGAAAATCTTGTCTTAACCGGTCTTGATTATTTAATCAACCTTGCATCACTCGTGTTATGCACTCAACCGAAATCCCGTCTACTCAAGCATAGCAATATGAAATTTGTCGTCCCGGGGCCAAGTATCGGGGTTGTTGTGTGCCTACCACATGATACTACAACCTTTACTAAAATTTCCAAGTACCTAAGCAGCATGCAATTGGGCATAGGATGGTAGAACTACGATGCATAAAACATAGGTGATAGTATGATCAAAATGACTTGCCTGGTGATGTTGACGAAGAAGAATTTCTCGAGAAAATAACTTGATAGACTACTCGTCACTCTCCGAGGAAATCTATATAACAAACATGTCATTCACATAAGGAATCATACTAGCAATCATTCTAGCAATCAAAACAAAAGAGAGAGCGAATAGGAATCCGAAGGAAACTTCAAATAAGACTAGAGAGTCTTCTACTACATCAAACACTAAATAGTTTTTGTCTAACAGAAAATAACAACAAGGAACTAAGATATAAATGTAACTAAGATAAAATAAAGTATTTTTCACAAAACTTTTTGAAAGTAATCCCAAACGGGATTTGAAACAGCGGTGAAACCAATTGCAAGTTACTAAGGAACTAGAATTGATTTCATGAAACAAATAAAAATGAAATAAAAACTTGTTGCAAAACTACTGTTTAACTAACATAAACAAAACAATAATGTTTCTGAAATAGTAAAGAAAATATTTTAAAACAAAAGTAGAAACGGAATTAGCCTAAATCCTAAAAGAGGTGAAACAGAAATTGTTTCATAAGAAACAGTGAGCTAAAGTACTCAAACAAATCTGAAATTTTTCCACTGATAAATAAGATCACTAGTGATCAGTACCAAAATGAATCAAATTAAAAGCTATTTTTAAACTCCTGGAATAGGCAAAACAAGGTTTAAACTAAATCTGATCTAACTTATATTTGAAAATTTCAAACATAGACAAATTATATGTTTTTAAAAACTACAGGAAATTTGTGAGCTACTGGAAAAGGAATCACTATCATTGGACTTCGGGATCAAAAGTTATGGCCAAAACAAAGCAGAAAATTTTCTGTTTTTGCAAATAGGCAGAAAAAAATGAAGCCAAATAGTATCTAATAGGGGGTACACGTGGCGCGCTACTATAGGCTGTGGGGGTGTTTGTTGCAACGTTTTGGAGCAAACGGCCGAGGCTAACAAAAACTTGCTGACTAAATGTTTAAGTGAAATAAAACCGCCGGTTTTCTACTCTAAACCGAAGAGGCATCCTAAGATCTAATCTAAACCATGGAATAAAGATCTAAGGGCTACAAAACTAGAAAAGAGAAATAACAGAGAGAAAAGAAAGTCTACCGGCAGTGGGGGCAGCTCCGGCGAGGTGGCTTCGCCGGTGAGGGTGAGGGGGCTCCGGGGGGGCGGTGGAGAGACGGGGAGGCGGCGGCGGTGGTCCTCCTCCGAGGGGAGGCGTCGGGCGGAGCGGGGTGGCTCGGGTGCTGCTCCCAGGGGGGCCGAAAGTTGCAGGAGCTCGGGCTCCGGTGAGGGTGACGGGGCGGCGCTGCGGTGGCGTGGAGCTTCGGGTGGTCGGGGAAACGCGGTGCGGTGGCGGCGGCGGAGCCTCTGGTGGCGTCGGTGAGGCGAGTGGGGCGGCGGGGCGAGCAGAGGAGCTCGGGGAGACGGCGGCGGTCCTCGGCTCCGGCGAGGTGATGCGCGCAGGGCGGCGGCGAGGGGTGGGGCAGGGCGACGGCGGGGAGGGGGTGCTTGGGGCCGGCCTTAAATAGGGAGGGAAGGGGAGGCAGAGGGGAAGGAGATCGGGGGAGCAAGGAAAGTCCCAGCAATGGCGGGCTCGGCTCGGGAAGAAGGAAGGTGGAGGGAGGCGCGGGGGAGGGGTGACCGGTGCGGGGCTCGGGTCGGCCAGGTGGGGCCTACTGGCAGCGAGGGGGGGCGGGGCTGGCTCGGTCGGTTGACCGAGAAGGAAGGAGGGAGGGATCCCGGGCCAGGGGGGATCTGGGCCGAGGTAAATCGCGCCCAGGGCGCTTTCCTAATAAAAAAAATATCCTCCCCGATTTTGCATTTTTTTCAAAAACTGAAAGTAAAGATAATAAAAAGGAATAAAATAAAATCCAAATATAGGGGTATTATATACCAAAATTTTCAGAAAAATATCCTCTACTCAATTAACATTTTTCCAAGGCAAAAATAAATACTTCAGAAAAAATTATTTTCACAAAATTGCCTAAAAGATTTATTTTCTTTTGCAAATAATTTTCAAATGACCCTCTAAGTTTGAGGGTTCGAATAACTTTCAAAATGCCCGTGGGTTGGAGGGTCATGTTCCTCCTCTCTTTTCTGTTTGACAGAAAGTATTTCCCGGCATTTCTAGCACGAAGAAAACGAATAGAAATGCAAAAGAATTCAATGCAAATATCTCCGCTCAAATTATTTATAGTTGAAGAAGTCATGTCATCTTCTCTCTTTGCTTTTAAAAGCTTGAATTTGAATTCACCGGAGAAGGGGAAAGTCATTTTATTCCCTCTCATTCAAAAGTTTCGAAAAGTTTCAAATTTCACACAAGTTTCAGTCACTCAGCAAACAAACAAAAAATCAATCTAATAATTATATTAACATTCCAAAATTTATAATTTTGGGATGTTACAAACTACCACACTTAAAATGAATCTCGTCCTCGAGATTCGAAGAGGCTAGAAAGAAAGGTTAGGGTTTGGGGGTCTTCTAACAAATCAAATCTCCGGCAAGGTGGGATGCTACCACACTTAAAATGAGAGGTACTGGTCCCTCAAAATGCTTTAACGATCCTCTGGGGTTTTGGCAACTGACATCGCACAGTCTTCATATTAAATCCTTTGGTGATGTTCTCCCGTAGATATAGGCTTCTTCCGTTACTGGGTCTTCTTAACTGACAGTCTCGTGGTCAATTCTAAATAACATATCGATGGTTCTCATGGTGGTCTACCATTTGTGGTTATCCTGCAGAGAGAAGGGTCTTGGTTTCATCCTCGCCGTAAAATTTCCTACGCGTGACAACAGGTGCCATGTACATGGGCTTTTCTTATACCATTCTAAGGCTTAAACAAAAGCTTCAAAGAACGTCGTCTCTCTATATGGGTAAGTCTCTCAGATTTACCATTCCGAATAGCAAGATAAATTATTAGAGTAAGTCGTCATGGTGATCAATCCATTCCGCACCCAAATCATTTTCCTGTATAAGGTTTAGCGAATCTCGCATTCTAACACTTGGGCATCCTCACAAGCGTTGCAGAATTTCTCTTGTCCATGAAAGAAGTTCGGATAATCCATTGGTTCTGCAAGCTGAAATAAACATCTATCGTATCTTCACAACTCTCTGGCTTTCATATGTTCCTAAGAAAACGTTTGCTGATCCATCATAGGTTCTTCCATCAATCATATGCATTTCATAATCAATCCTTTATTACATCCTTAATTTCTTATCAAAAACTCCAATTCAAAAGTACTCTAGTACAATTGCTGCCATCCACATTGTTCGGTATGGTCGATTATTTCTGCCAACTTTATTCATCTGCCTCTCTTGGAGGTACTTTAGTTCCACTCGAACTTTCCGAGGTGCTCCTTGAAATCATCCATCTTTTGCTTCATCATGGTGGTCATCAGCTTCATCTCCATCATCTCCGCACGTACCTCACTCAGGTATTCCTGGGTATGACGAAGTCTTGCTTCAAGTATTTCTCCAATCTGACGTATGGCTTCCATGGCAGCTTCACGAACAGCATGAAAGAAGGTTGCTTGTGGTACACGTGAACTGAAAAAGTATTGCTCCATAGTCTTTGGACAAACTCCTTTCACATGGTGGAGGTGTACTTCCACGTACCAAAGTTCTACTCCACTTTCCATGAATGGGTAGCCTTTGTAGACTGCATCTCCTTCAAGACGAATGTGCTTCATCATGTCCTTCAGGATTTTCGGGTAAACATGCTCACTGGTCAGGGTCATGATCGTTTCTGGGCCCTTGAGGAATGACTCGTAGAGAGTTGTCATCTGCAGGTGTAAGTAAATAGGTACTCAGAGGAATGTATGTGTCTCCTTGGTAATCATGGTACACTCCTACTCAGTGGATCCATGTGGGTTTACCGATTACTACCACACTTAAAATAATTATACTCATGCCTGCATAGACTATATTTTCTCATATCCTCATAATTGTTTAGAGATCTTTGCTCGTAGAGAAACAACGCGTACAGTTTCAACATAGACAATCATGAGACAATAAATTCCATTTATTCATGATGTTATTACAATCTCAGGGACTTCTGTTACAAAAATTTCACTCCATGATCTCATGAAAAACAAGAGTGCTTCAGATTGTACTTATTGCCACGGTCAAAACTTAACTACTCCATTCTAGCTTTCTTCCTTTGTGGACAATCGCTGGCAAAATGTCTTGCTTCCTAGTAACAAAAACAAATGATTTCTGACAAGTCTCGAGGCTTCTTAGCTTCTACTTTTGCTCCTTGGATTCCCGGCTTCCTTCCTGAGCACATGTATTTGTGGTGGCCAAATTTCATACACTTGTAACATCGGACATGACTCTGGTCTTTGTCTGCAGAGATTTGGTTCTTCCGAGGGTACTTTTTCTTCTTTCCGGACTCCTTTATTTTGGCCAGTTCTTCTATTTCAAGTGGATCAAACTCCACTTCTTCCGTCGGGAAGTTTCCCAGATAGTCTTGGCTTCTCTTCGTGCAGTCTTGTGAATAATATCCTTCTTCTCCACATGAGTAGCATGCATTGGAGAAAAATCTGGTCAGACCTTGTCCATCAGGGTCTTCAATATTTTTGTTCATCACCGGCTCTTCTAGAATCTTCTTCTTGAGTGTTTCCTTCACTGCATCTTTCTGCTGCTGGACAACTTGTTGTACCTTGGGGTAAATGTGACACTGAGCTGGGTAGTGGGTGGTTCCTTCACAAAGGAAACAAGTCACCTGACTGCTTGGGCACTCCTCAGCTGGGTGATTTTCTTCACAATGGGTGCATCCATCCTTGTGTTCTTCCTGGGTGTGTCCTATTTCTCCACAGATCTTGCATGCACAAGTCTTCTCCTTCGGATTGTCATAGCCCATCTGAATAAGTCGGGATCTTAACAGAGTCTTCTTGAATTCTTCCCAACTTTCTGCTCCACTAAATCCTTGTATGGCATGATGCATTTTCCACCAGATAGCAGCACTTTGTGTAAAGTACTGGAGAGCGTGTTCCACTTCATACTTCCTTGAGATCAAGTTACTCCCAAAGTGGTTCTCCATGTTTTGAATCCATATATCAGCTTCCAGCTGGGTCATTGGTCCAGAGACTACAAGTCCAGCTTCATACTCCATCTGGTAGGGTTGAGGTTTTGGGGATGAGACGGGTAAGAGAGGGAGGGAGATACACAATACAAACAATATTTTTGAGAATAGGTTTTAGTTGTGGACGTCGAAAAACACACACCAATGACGGCTCACAAATCATCGTATCTAACGTGGGTATATAACAGTGGTTTGGACTTCTAATGGTCATATAAATATTCAAACGTTTCAGGGTCTTCGAATTCTTCGGGTCTTCAGAGTCTTCAATTGGTGCAGTTTCAATTCTTCAAACGTGTGGTGAAATCCTCTTTACTTTGAAGTAGAACTCCGTTGATTCTTCATGAGGTCAAAGGGGTAAGGGTATTGTCTAACTATTGGAGGTGAGAGGGAATAATCGATGAAATCAGAAGAGATGAGAAGTAAAAGGTGTTCTTGAAAATAAAAATTTTGAGAGATCCTTTCCTAAGAAATTTTCAGTTTCTAGGATCACGTCCTACAGTCAACATGTGCTCTGATACCATCTCTGTAGCGACCCAACTCAAGACGAGTCAAGCCTGTGTGTTTGTGTGCCATCCCTGGATCAGTATGCTGGCACACACAGTACATCAATGTATATATCAAAGTGCAATCACATGTAAATAGCGTAAAACGGATATATACCTTAATTATCTTAGCGGAAGCGGTCAAGGGAGTGGAGTCCCAATAAACACCAACGGCAAGTTGAGTGTAGACCGTAACCCCGAATCGTACTCTTACTCGTCGAAAAAAATATCTGCAACATAAGACGTTGTAGTCGTGTAGGTCAGCATATTGAATATGCCGGCAAGTCACATAAGAGAGGGGTGAAAAGTAATCATATATACTATATGCATATATGGCAGGTGGGGCTATAAGTTTTTAGAGAAAAGCAAGTTTTCTCCTACATCAATAGAGGGCTAAAAGCAAAATGTTACTACTTTGTTGGTTGTTAACGAGATGGTTCCGCCAACCAGTTCTCGTACCCGAGTTGTCAATAATTACCCTCATCAAATATATTTAATGGTGTTGAGAAATCCAGATAACTTCAGTTCCTTTGGCTCAAGTTGTCCATGATTTCCTCATGTCTCTTCTTGATGATTTACCGAACTGGCCTCATCATGTAAATCTCTGGAATTTCCTCACAAGCATTGCAAGCTCCTGTCCAAATTCTTCAGGGTCACAACTGCTGTCATCTGTGTCTTCTTCTTCACATGAGGAATTTGCTCTAGCCTTCAGTGCACGTGGTCTGGAATAGCTTTGTCCATATTGATCTCTCTTTTCTTCTAGCTGGAATTCATGAGTATTTAGCCTTTCAAGGATATCAGCTGGATCCAGCATCTTGTAGTCTGGTCTTTCTTGAATCATCAAAACTAGAGTGTCAAATGAAGAATCCAAAGATCTCAGCAGTTTCTTCACAACTTCGTGA